>NC_084636.1:26381240-26385353 GCF_033978795.1 Nerophis ophidion | reverse complement strand
TGTTGAGCGCTCTCCAGTTTGGAGGATACTCTTGAATACATTTGTTGAGATTCTAGAGTATATATGTCAACACTTGATAAACCTTGTAAAACTTTATCCTGAAGTTAATGAAAATATAAATTAAAAAGAGAAATCGCCTATAAGGACCTTGCCAGTGTGACCGGCGAAGTTAAGACCGAAATCACGGTCCCAATACGGAAAACCATTGCATCTAATAGAGAGCTAAATACTAGAGTCTGTGAACATTGCTCCAAAGTCAGGATTTTTTGTTGATTTAATTTGCATAGAAAAATAAACACTGACAGGTGCAAAGGCAGTAATATATGATAAAACAAGTATTATAGTTTACAACCTCCGTTTGAATGTTTGTTAAGAGTGCTTGTGTTGGAGCGCTCTCAGTTTGGAGGATACTCTTGAATACATTTGTTGAGATTCTAGAGTATATATGTCAACACTTGATAAACCTTGTAAAACTTTATCCTGAAGATAATGAAAATATAAATTAAAAAGAGAAATCACCTATAAGGACCTTGCCAGTGTGACCGGCGAAGTTAAGACCGAAATCACGGTCCCATACGGAAAACCATTGCATCTAATAGAGAGCTAAATACTAGTCTGTGAACATTGCTCCAAAGTCAGGATTTTTTGTTGATTTAATGTGCATACAAAAGTAAACACTGACAGGTACAAAAGTAACAATATATGATAAAACAAGTGTTCTAGTTTACAACCTCCGTTTGAATGTTTGTAAAGAATGGTTGTGTTGGAACGCTTTCCAGTTTGGAGGATACTCTTAAATATATTTGTTGAGATCCTAGAATACACGTCAACACTTCATAAACCCTGTAAAACCTTATCCTGAAGTTAATAAAAAATAAATTAAAAAGAGAAAACGCCTATAAGGACCTTGCCAGTGTGACCGGTGAAGTTAAGACCGAAATCACGGTCCCAATACGGAAAACCATTGCATCTAATAGAGAGCTATATACTAGAGTCTGTGAACATTGCTCCAAAGTCAGGATTTTTTGTTGATTTAATGTGCATACAAAAGTAAACACTGACAGATGCAAAGGCAGTAATATATGATAAAACAAGTATTATAGTTTACAACCTCCGTTTGAATGTTTGTTAAGAGTGCTTGTGTTGGAGCGCTCTCCAGTTTGGAGGATACTCTTGAATACATTTGTTGAGATTCTAGAGTATATATGTCAACACTTGATAAACCTTGTAAAACTTTATCCTGAAGTTAATGAAAATATAAATTAAAAAGAGAAATCGCCTATAAGGACCTTGCCAGTGTGACCGGTGAAGTTAAGACCGAAATCACGGTCCAATACGGAAAAACCATTGCATCTAATAGAGCGCTAAATACTAGAGTCTGTGAACATTGCTCCAAAGTCAGGATTTTTTTGTTGATTTAATGTGCATACAAAAGTAAACACTGACAGGTGCAAAGGCAGTAATATATGATCAAACAAGTATTATAGTTTACAACCTCCGTTTGAATGTTTAAGAGTGGTTGTGTTGGAGCGCTCTCCAGTTTGGAGGATACTCTTGAATACATTTGTTGAGATCCTACAATACATATGTCAAGACTTCATAAAGCCTGTAAAACCTTATCCTGAATTTGATCAAAATATGAATTGAAAAGAGAAATCGCCTATAAGGACCTTGCCAGTGTGACCGGCGAAGTTAAGACCGAAATCACGGTCCCAATACGGAAAACCATTGCATCTAATAGAGCGCTAAATACTAGGGTCTGTGAACATTGCTCCAAAGTCAGGTTTTTTTTGTTGATTTAATGTGCATAAAAAAAGTAAACACTGACAGGTACAAAAGTAACAATATATGATCAAACAAGTATTATAGTTTACAACCTCCGTTTGAATGTTTGTTAAGAATGGTTGTGTTGGAGCGCTCTCCAGTTTGGAGGATACTCTTGAATACATTTGTTGAGATTCTAGAGTATATATGTCAACACTTGATAAACCTTGTAAAACTTTATCCTGAAGTTAATGAAAATATAAATTAAAAAGAGAAATCGCCTATAAGGACCTTGCCAGTGTGACCGGTGAAGTTAAGACCGAAATCACGGTCCCAATACGGAAAACCATTGCATCTAATAGAGCGCTAAATACTAGAGTCTGTGAACATTGCTCCAAAGTCAGGATTTTTTTGTTGATTTAATGTGCATACAAAAGTAAACACTGACCGGTACAAAAGTAACAATATATGATAAAACAAGTGTTTTAGTTTAAAACCTCCGTTTGAATGTTGGTGAAGAATGGTTGTGTTGGAGCGCTCTCCAGTTTGGAGGATACTCTTGAATACATTTGTTGAGATCCTACAATACATATGTCAAGACTTCATAAAGCCTGTAAAACCTTATCCTGAATTTGATGAAAATATGAATTAAAAAGAGAAATCGCCTATAAGGACCTTGCCAGTGTGACCGGCGAAGTTAAGACCGAAATCACGGTCCCAATACGGAAAACCATTGCATCTAATAGACCGCTAAATACTAGAGTCTGTGAACATTGCTCCAAAGTCAGGATTTTTTTGTTGATTTAATGTGCATAGAAAAGTAAACACTGACAGGTGCAAAGGCAGTAATATATGATAAAACAAGTGTTCTAGTTTACAACCTCCGTTTGAATGTTTGTAAAGAATGGTTGTGTTGGAACGCTCTCCAGTTTGGAGGATACCCTCTAATATATTTGTTGAGATCCTAGAATACATGTGTCAACACTTCATAAACCCTATAAAACCTTATCCTGAAGTTAATTTTAAAAAATACATTAAAAAGAGAAAACGCCTATAAGGACCTTGCCAGTGTATTATCGGTGATCGAACAATTGAAAAGGCGTTTAAATCGCCAAATTCACCCTTTTAGAGTCCGGAAATCGGTAAAAAAAAATCGGTCTTTTTTTCTGCACCATCAAGGTATATATTGACGCTTACACAGGTCTGGTGATAATGTTCCCCTTTAAGTGCATCACTTCCTATTAGAAATTGCACACTGACGAAGACATTGTTGAAACCGGTCTGTGTTTTGTAGCGCCTGCGCATTTTGATTTGTTTTGTACAATTATTCTAGATGTCGAGCACTGCTTGTAGTGTGACAAATGTCATACATTCTGTTCTTCATAAATAATAAGGTCGGTAAATCTCACCTGGCAGAAGCACGTCCTTTACAAAAGTCACTTAATCTGCAAACCTCCTCCTTGTTGGTGTATTTTTCACAAGCAATGGCAAGAAGGCCTCCTTTTTCTAATGTCTCCAAAGAGTATATTTACAGCTATCCATCCATCCATTCTATACCGCTTATTCCCTTTGGGGTGGCGGGGGGCACTGGTGCCTATCTCAGCTACAATCGGGCGGAAGGCGGCGTACACCCTGGACAAGTCCCCACCTCATCGCAGTATGTGTAGAAATCTTTATTTATTATTGAATCACTTGTTTTTTTTTTTCAACAAGTTTTTTATTTTTATATCTTTTTTTCCAAATGGTTCAAGAAAGATGAGCAATATTTTTGCACTGTTATACAATTTAATACATCAGAAACTGATGACATAGTGCTGCATTTTACTTCTTTATCTCTTATTTTCAACCAAAAATGCTTTGCTCTGATTAGGGGGTACTTGAATTAAAAATGTTCACAGGGGGTACATCTCTGAAAAAAGGTTGAGAACCACTGCTCTAAAAGCCGTAGATGTTATTGTCACATAAGCATGCACAGTAGATGGCAGTATTGTCCTGTTTAAGAGTGTCACAACATTGCTGTTTACGGCAGACAAACTGCTTTACGGTAGACGAAAACGTGACTGCTGTTATTGTGTGTTGTTGCCGCGCTGGGAGGACGTTATTGAGACTGCCTAACAATAAACCCACATAAGAAACCAAGAACTCGCCCTCGATTATTCTACAGTTATAACGTCATTGGGCAGACACGCTATTTATATTGTGGGAAAGCGGACGGGAAAACAGGCTGTCGACACGTCACTCGGGTCCGCATGAAAATGGAGGGGGCGTGGCCTCCAGATCCGCCTGAATTTCGGAAGATTTTCAGGAGAAAATTTGTCCTGGGAGGTCTTCAGGAGAGGCACTGAATTT
>NC_084636.1:26306240-26373740 GCF_033978795.1 Nerophis ophidion | reverse complement strand
CCTTAGATTACGTTGGAGCGGCAATTAGCCCGTGTGGAGTGTTGACCATGTCCCTTGTCTTGTCCACGCAGCGTATTCTGGGATCTCTACTGCGCCGCCCCGGACCGGAGAGAGACATGCGAACATTCCAGCGAGGCCAAGGCTTTCCACGATTATGTGAGTCAACCAAAACAATCCCTCCTACCTCACCCGAGTTGCGACCTCTTACCTTGGCACGAGCTCCTGTTCTCTCTGCGGTTTGGTTTTTTTTGAGGATGTCTGTCTGAGCATGTCTGCTGCCGCTGGATGCTGTAAAATATGCATCGCCTGGGAATACCTCGGGTTGATATTTCCCATCCACCTTTGAGTGTTTCAAAAGTCCCGATGCAGAGTCCGCTCACCGGTTTATCGCTTTTTCACTTCCTCAAACGCTGACCTCTGAACCCCTCGGGTCTGGGGAGGAAGCGTTGGCCTCTGATGGAAAGGTCACGCCGCGGCTCGGCTATTTTATTGGTCCACTCGCAAGCCCCGGGTAAAAGGTCAAGGCGCGCCAAGCAGCTGGCTGATCACACCAGCGCATTAGCGCACGCACAATGCATACACACATTGGGCAAAGGGGTTTTGCTCGCCATGGCCGCAGGGGCTGGATGGCAGCGATTAAAGGTTGGGGTCTTGGGTCCCATTGACTGATCTTCTGAAGATGACAGGGTCCCCCCTCAACCCCTCTCTCTCTTTCTCATACTCGCCCACACCCACCACATTGTCTTATGAATGGACTACAATTGATTGTCTTTGGTGCTCAATCTGCTTGTGTTGCATTGATCAGATGTTTACACTGCGCACACTTAGACCCGGTCTACATCAAGCCGTATAACTCCTGAAACTAATAATTATTACGCCTAAGCTCCGTGTCAGGCAGTGGTTCTCAACCTTTTTTCAGTGATGTACCCCCTGTGAACATTTTTTAAATTCAAGTACCCCCTAATCAGAGCAAAGCTTTTTTGGTTGAAAAAAAGAGATAAAGAAGTAAAATACAGCACTATGTCATCAGTTTCTGATTTATTAAATTGTATAACAGTGCAAAATATTGCTCATTTGTAGTGGTCTTTCTTGAACTATTTGGAAAAAAAGATATAAAAGTAACTAAAAAGTTGTTGAAAAATAAACAAGTGATTCAATTATAAATAAAGATTTCTACACATAGAAGTAATCATCAACTTAAAGTGCCCTGTTTGGGGATTGTAATAGAGATCCTTCTGGATTCATGAACTTAATTGTAAACATTTCTTCACAAAAATAGAAATCTTTAACATCAATATTTATGGAACATTACAAAAAATCTAGCTGTCAACACTGAATATTGCATTGTCACATTTATTTTCACAGTTTATGAACTTACATTCATATTTTGTTGATTATTCAATAAATATATTTATAAAGGATTTTTGAATTGTTGCTATTTTTAGAATATTTTTAAAAAATCTCACGTACCCCTTGCCATACCTTCAAGTACCCCCAGGGGTACGCATACCCCCATTTGTGACCCACTGGTTTAAGGGATAATTTTTTTACAAGGGTAAGTCTGCCGTGTATTTCTTGAATCTCCGGTTCTTAGCTTTCTACAAACTCATCGATCGTTTACAAACTGAGTTCGCAGAGGAGGTGCAAAACTTGGCTATGAAAACAAAAACTGGCACAAAGGCAGAACTATGGACAAAAAAACTAAAACACTTACTGTGACAAGAAACGAGCGTGAAAAAGAGCTGCATGGATCATCAGCATTAATAACAAGTGTGTGTAGAGGGTGATGTCGTTAGGCTTACTGCCTGGCAACTACAGGCTTAAAAAGGAATGTGGTGGATTGACAACAGGTGCATGAGTCCAAGTGAATCAGGTGCATGACATGAGGACAGGTGAAAACTAATGGGTTATCATGGAAACAAAACAGGGAGTGAAAAAACAGGAACCGACAGTGCAAAAACCAAACAGAACATAGCCAAACTAAACATGATCACCGAGACATGACACGGTTTTGGTTAAGACCTGGAAGAACAGCAGCCTGGCGGGATATGCTTGTCAAATGAGTGTGTTGTGCCACAGGAACAGCAAGAGAACTTTCGAATGTCCAGGTCAGCTGTGGTTCTATCTAGCAAAAAACTTTGTCCATTTGTTGAAGGGGAGACAACGAGAATGCGGGCTCCCGTGGACTAGGGAGTACTACGGAAAAACAGCGAATGCATTTGGACTGGCAAAGCAGACTATTTCCGGTGTTGTTGTGTCCAGATGAGAAGATGCTGCTCCGTTATTGATTGAAGTAAAGTCTGAATGTCATTAAAACAGTTAGCTCCATTTTTGACACATCTTGCATTCCCGTCCTTGCACGCTACACCGCTACAACAAAGATGACGGGGAGAAGACGCTGCGGAAGGTGAGCCACGTAAATATCAGAAAGCGGCTTGAAGATGGTCTGTAAAACATAATCTAGTCAACATTTTGTCCAAAGAACCACCATTACATGTTATGTAGACCACAAGGATTTTCAATTTAGAAAAAAATAATGGTGGTGTCCGCTAACTTTTTGCAACTCAACGCCAAAAAAACGGAAATGCTGATTATCGGTCCTGCTAGACACCGAACTCTATTTAATAATACAACTCTAACATTTGACAACCAAATAATTAAACAAGGCGACACGGTAAAGAATCTGGGTATTACCTTCGACCCAACTCTCTCCTTTGAGGCACACATTAAAAGCGTTACTAAAACGGCCTTCTTTCATCTCCGTAATATCGCTAAAATTCGCTCCATTCTGTCCACTAAAGACGCTGAGATCATTATCCATGCGTTTGTTACGTCTCGTCTCGACTACTTTAACGTATTATTTTCGGGTCTCCCCATGTCTAGCATTAAAAGATTACAGTTGGTACAAAATGCGGCTGCTAGACTTTTGACAAGAACAAGAAAGTTTGATCACATTACGCCTGTACTGGCTCACCTGCACTGGCTTCCTGTGCACTTAAGATGTGACTTTAAGGTTTTACTACTTACGTATAAAATACTACACGGTCTAGCTCCATCCTATCTTGCCGATTGTATTGTACCATATGTCCCGGCAAGAAATCTGCGTTCAAAGGACTCCGGCTTATTAGTGATTCCCAAAGCCCAAAAAAAGTCTGCGGGCTATAGAGCGTTTTCCGTTCGGGCTCCAGTACTCTGGAATGCCCTCCCGGTAACAGTTCGAGATGCTACCTCAGTAGAAGCATTTAAGTCTCACCTTAAAACTCATTTGTATACTCTAGCCTTTAAATAGACTCCCTTTTTAGACCAGTTGATCTGCCGTTTCTTTTCTTTTTCTTCTATGTCCCACTCTCCCTTGTGGAGGGGGTCCGGTCCGATCCGGTGGCCATGTACTGCTCGCCTGTGTATCGGCTGGGGACATCTCTGCGCTGCTGATCCGCCTCCGCTTGTGATGGTTTCCTGCTGGCTCCGCTGTGAACAGGACTCTCCCTGCTGTGTTGGATCCGCTTTGGACTGGACTCTCGCGACTGTGTTGGATCCATTGTGGATTGAACTTTCACAGTATCATGTTAGACCCGCTCGACATCCATTGCTTTCCTCCTCTCTAAGGTTCTCATAGTCATCATTGTCACCGACGTCCCACTGGGTGTGAGTTTTCCTTGCCCTTATGTGGGCCTACCGAGGATGTCGTGGTGGTTTGTGCAGCCCTTTGAGACACTAGTGATTTAGGGCTATATAAGTAAACATTGATTGATTGATTGATTATGACCCCTTTAATGTGGCTAATATATGAAGAAAGACACAAAATAGATAATTCATCAGCGGTGCGCCTTATAATCCGATGCGCCCTAAGGTCCGGAAAATACAGTAATATGATCATTATTCAGATTAGAACTTTACTGTGTACATGGACCCTGAAAAAAATGATCTGATTATAACATGCATTTTAATGCATACATGCACCTGGGGAAACGTTGATTGGCAACACTAAATGGTCCCTAGAATGTAGGATGTTATCTGTCTATACGTGTTGGCCGTGCCATGAGGTGGCGACTTGTTCAGGGTGTACCCCGCCTTCCGCCCATACGCAGCTGAGATAGGCTCTAGCCACCCACGCGAGCCCGAACGGGACAAGCGGTTGAAAATGGATGGATGGACGGACACCTTAAATCGGAGTACTTGACTTTGACTTCCGCAGAACATAACATAAACGGAAAGAGGTCTGTTATTGTTTGTGGTATGGTGCCATCTTTTCGACGAGTTTGCTCAGTGCAGGTGCTGCAGAATTAGAACTCTTTATTTATTATATTTTTGGGGACGTGGCCACGCTTAATGGTTTACCTCGCCTTTGTTGCGCTTACCCAATCGCCAGTCGGGACGGATTCACTGTCTCGTAAATTATAACCTGTAATGCAAAGTCAGCCTTGAAGTAAAAATGTGCCAGTGTTGACCTGGTTTCTGAACCACAAAAACTGCCACAAAACACCAATTAATTTTTTTTATTGGTAGCGTTTTGAAAAATGGGTTGCACACGTAAATCCATGTCAACATACTACTACCTAAGTCAATAAATGAGCAATGCTTGTTTCAGTTTTGTCAACAACCACTGATGTCGAGGTCAGTCAGGAAGTCCGAGGGCAGTCGACATGAATGGGCTCCACTTCACAAAAGTGCATTCATTCAGAAAAATGGCCGCACTCATGCTGCTCTGCAATCATTCGGACTACAGCCTGTGTCCATGCGCCTTCTTGACTGCCACAACGGTGGTTGCCGTTTATAAATGGTGAATGGTAAATACAAGCATTACGCTTGTACCTTCAAGGTACTCAAAGCGCTTTGACACTATTTCCACATTCACCCATTCACACACACATACAAAAACTGATGGCGGGAGCTGCCATGCAAGCCCCTAACCACGACCCATCAGGAGCAAGGGTGAAGTGTCTTGCCCAAGGACACAACGAACGTGACTAGGTAGGTAGAAGCCGGGGATCGAACCAGGAACCCTAAGGTTGCTGCACGGCCACTCTCCCAAACAAGCGCCACCCCTTCCCCGGTGGTGAGGACGGTATTAATTATACAACAAATCTACTTTGCAAGCCTGTGTGCTTTGACTTGTTGGGTTATTTTGAGTAATTCTGGTTATTCCTATCATAGTATGCAAGGTGGCTGTTATCATTAGTAACAGGGCTGTTTAGCAAAATTGTTTCCACAATACTGCGATGAGGTGGCGACTTGTCCAGGGTGTACCCGGCCTTCCGCCCGATTGTAGCTGAAATCAATCAATCAATCAATGTTTATTTATATAGCCCCAAATCACAAATGTCTCAAAGGACTGTACAAATCATTACGACTACAATATCCTCGGAAGAACCCACAAAAGGGCAAGGAAAACTCACACCCAGTGGGCAGGGAGAATTCACATCCAGTGGGACGCCAGTGACAATGCTGACTATGAGAAACCTTGGAGAGGACCTCAGATGTGGGCAACCCCCCCCCCCCCCCCCCTCTAGGGCACCGAAAGCAATGGATGTCGAGCGGGTCTAACATGATACTGTGAAAGTTCAATCCATAGTGGCTCCAACACAGATTAGATTAGATTAGATAGTACTTTATTTATTCCGTCAGGAGAGTTCCTTCAGGAAAATTAAAATTTTCAGCACAATCCCATTCAAGTTTAGACAAACATTACAGGGAGACAGAACAGGATCGCTGACGGGTCTGCCGGCTTCCAGCACCCCTTACAAAAAAGATGAGATACAGGTAAACAAGGGGGCGGGATGGGACAAAAAAAGAGTTCAGTTCAAGCGGATCCAAGACAGCAGCGAGAGTCCCATCCACAGGAGACCATCTCAAGCGGAGGCGGATCAGCAGCGTAGAGATGTCCCCAACCGATACAGGCGAGCGGTCCATCCTGGGTCCCGACGAGCGGTCCATCCTGGGTCTCGACTCTGGACAGCCAGTACTTCATCCATGGTCATCGGACCGGACCCCCTCCACAAGGGAGGGGGGGACATAGGAGAAAGAAAAGAAGCGGCAGATCAACTGGTCTAAAAAGGAGGTCTATTTAAGAGATAGGCACCAGCGCCCCCCGTGACCCCAAAGGGAATAAGCGGTAGGAAATGGATGGATGGGTTTCCACAATACTAATGAGCATGAGCTAGACTTCTTCATTGTTGTTATTCTTCAGTGTATTGTGTACACTGTTTTGGGGAATATGTTGCAAAAAAAATAAAATACTTGTTACGCCCAAGTTTTAGAACTAACGTGTCATGATCTGTGGTCTGGATTATGTTTTCGTAATTTTTTTTGTTAGTTTTGGACTCTTTTAGTTCATGTTTACGCTCCCTTGTTTAGTTACCATGGCGACTCACTACTTTCCCCTGCCGCTGTTGTTCGGACACCCACCTGCTCTATTTATGAGACTATTATTTAAGCCTGTTTTTGCCAGTTTGTCGGCCGGGCGACATTGCTCTTTTCATGCCATTGCTTCATTCATGCCACAATAAGTTTAGTTCGTTCTATGCCATAGTTTATTTAGTTGTTTTGTGAATTAGTGAATTGTATTTATATAGCGCTTTTCTCAAGTGACTCAAAGCGCTTTACATAGTGACACCCAATATCTAAGTTACATTTAAACCAGTGTGGGTGGCACTGGGAGTAGGTGGGTAAAGTGTCTTGCCCAAGGACATAACGGCAGTAACTAGGATGGCACAAGCGGGAATCGAACCTGCAACCCTAAAGTTGCTGCCACGGCCACTCTACCAACCGAGCTATGCCGCCCCGTTTTCTATGTCCATAGTTCAGTCTAAGTGTTTCCTGGGTTCCTGCATAGGTTTCCTGCGTTACGTTTTATGTTCCTTAGCCTCTCGTGCAATCGGCACGTTTTCCTTTTGTTTTAGTTCCTGTATGTTGTCCTGTGTTGTTAGAGTAGTAATAAATATGTTCCTACCTGCTACCTTTGTCCGGAAAAGTCCGTTTGCATCCCGGGAGAACAAACTTCGCAGTAAGCTGCGACCCCCTCGTCATGACATAAAGTTGTTATTGACTCCATGACTACAAGAATGTCATAGAAACCCCAAACAATGTATCAAAATCCTTCCAACACTGGTAATTAGATTAATTTATGTACATTTGCGGTAACACTTTAGTATGGGGAACATATTGACATTAATTAGTTGCTTATTAACATGCAAATTAGTAATATGTAATAGTAATATGTCTTTAATGTTTTTAATGTCCTTTGTGTTCTTTGATGTTTCCCTCTTACACACATGTGAGAGGGATGTGTACTATGGCTATGAGTTGTTGTTGTTTTTTTCCCCCTGGCCTCAGTTTGGACCCCTTCTCCAGGGCCCAGGCTTAGACCGATTTTTTTATTTTATTTCATCTTATTTTCATCTTCTATTTTTTTCTCCCTTCCCCCCCACTTGTTTACCTGTATCTCATCTTTTTTTGTAAGGGGCGCTGGAAGCCTGGCAGACCCATCAGCGATCCTGTTCTGTCTCCCTGTAATGTTTGATCTTGAATGGGATTGAGCTGAAAATTTAAATTTTCCTGAAGGAATAAATAAAGTACGATATAATCTAATATGATATAATCTAATCTAACATGTTGGCTCTTAAATAGTCGTTATTAAATACTTATTAATGCCTTATTTAGTGCGTATTAATACTTTATTCTGCATGGCCTTATTATACAACCAGTAGCCATTAACAAAGAGTCTTAGTCTCAACCCTAACCCTCTAACCCAGTGGTTCTTAACCTTTTTTCAGTGATGTACCCCCTGTGAAATTGTTTTTAATTCAAGTACCCCCTAATCAGAGCAAAGCATTTTTGGTTGAAAAAAGAGATAAAGAAGTAAAATACAGCACTATGTCATCAGTTTCTGATTTATTAAATTGTATAACAGTGCAAAATATTGCTCATTTGTAGTGATCTTTCTTGAACTATTTGGAAAAAAAAAAGATGTAAAAATAACTAAAAAGTTGTTGAAAAATAAACAAGTGATTTAATTATAAATAAAGATTTCTACACATAGAAAAGTGCTCTCTTTGGGGATTGTAATAGAGATCCATCTGGATTCATGAACTTAATTCTAAACATTTCTTCACAAAAAGAGAAATCTTTAACATCAATATTTATGGAACATGTCCACAAAAAATCTAGCTGTCAACAATGAATATTGCATTGTTGCATTTCTTTTCCCAGTTTATGAACTTTCATTCATATTTTCTTGAAGTATTATTCAATAAATATATTTATAAAGGATTTTTGAATTGTTGCTATTTTTTAGAATATTTAAAAAAAAATCTCCCGTACCCCTTGGCATACCTTCAAGCACCCCCAGGGGTACGCGTACCCCCATTTGTGAACCACTGCTCCAACCCCAACCATAATCCTAACCTGTTAATACGCAACTAATTAATGGTGAATATGTCCCCCATACTAAAGTGTTACCAAATTTGCCTGCTGGGTGGGTAACCTTTTTTTATTTATTTATTTATTTATTTTTTACCTGAAGTGCATTACAGGTGCTATTTTTACACATTCCATTCAGGTACGATTAGCTTGCAGCCCGTTTTGTCCAACTCTTGCATGAGCTTTGACAGCACAAAGGTGAGCACTTGTCAGCTCGAACATATTACATTTGTTGACACGTGTGTGTGTGTGTGTGTGTGTGTGTGTGTGTGTGTGTGTGTGTGTGTGTGTGTGTGTGTGTGTGTGTGTGTGTGTGTCTGTCGAACTGTCAAGGCTTGCTGACGTGTGTGTGTCTGCATTCGTGCGCACGTGTTGGACCACCATAAGATTAATTACATGGTTAATTAAACCTAGTAGTTAATTAAATCTGACAACTCTGTCTAATTAATCTAAATACCATATAATTTGCGACACCTTTCTCCAGAGGTGGGCCAGCTGGATACCTGCACTTCAGCCCTTTAATGGCCGGCTGACCGTGAGTGAAGGCCCAACTTTAATCAATCAATCAATCAATCAATGTTTACGTATATAGCCCTAAATCACTAGTGTCTCAAAGGGCTGCACAAACCACTACGACATCCTCGGTAGGCCCACATAAGGGCAAGGAAAACTCACACCTAGTGGGACGTCGGTGACAATGATGACTATGAAAACCTTGGAGAGGAGGAAAGCAATGGATATCGAGCGGGTCTAACATGATACTGTGAAAGTGTGATCCATAATGGATCCAACACAGTCGCGAGAGTCCAGTCCAAAGCAGATCCAACACAGGAGCGAGAGTCCCGTCCACAGCGGAGCCCGCAGGAAACCATCCCAAGCGGAGGCGGATCAGCAACGCAGAGATGTCCCCAGCCGATACACAGGCAAGCAGTACATGGCCACCGGATCGGACCGGACCCCCTCCACAAAGGAGAGTGGGACATAGAAGAAAAAGAAAAGAAACGGCAGATCAACTGGTCTAAAAAGGGAGTCTATTTAAAGGCTAGAGTATACAAATGAGTTTTAAGGTGAGACTTAAATGCTTCTACTGAGGTGGCATCTCGAACTGTTACCGGGAGGGCATTCCAGAGTACTGGAGCCCGAACGGAAAACGCTCTATAGCCCGCAGACTTTTTTTGGGCTTTGGGAATCACTAATAAGCCGGAGTCCTTTGAACGCAGATTTCTTGCCGGGACATATGGTACAATACAATCGGCAAGATAGGCTGGAGCTAGACCGTGTAGTATTTTATACGTAAGTAGTAAAACCTTAAAGTCACATCTTAAGTGCACAGGAAGCCAGTGCAGGTGAGCCAGTACAGGCGTAATATGGTCAAACTTTCTTGTTCTTGTCAAAAGTCTAGCAGCCGCATTTTGTACCAACTGTAATCTTTTAATGCTAGACATGGGGAGACCCGAAAATAATACGTTACAGTAATCGAGGCGAGACGTAACAAACGCATGGATAATGATCTCAGCGTCTTTAGTGGACAGAATGGAGCGAATTTTAGCGATATTACGGAAATGAAAGAAGGCCGTTTTAGTAACGCTTTTAATGTGTGACTCAAAGGAGAGAGTTGGGTCGAAGACAACGCTGTTATTGGAATTAAACCGAGTGGACAGGGTGCTGCTTGACCTTCTGGACTTGGGTAGGGAGTTATAGGCCGAGGTTAGAGCGTTGGCTGCTGCAAACTGTATAGCTCGGTTGGTAGAGTGGCCGTGCCAGCAATTTGAGGGTTGCAGGTTCGATTACCGCTTCCGCCATACTAGTCACTGCCGTTGTGTCCTTGAGCAAGACACTTTACCCACCTGCTCCCAGTGCCCCCCACACTGGTTTAAATGTAACATAGATATTGGGTTTCACGATGTAAAGCGCTATGAGTCACTAGAGAAAAGCGCTATATAAATATAATTCACTTCACTTCACTATATTGGGGACGGCGTGGTGCTGTTGCTAGAGTGGCCGTGCCAGCAACCAGAGGATTCCTGGTTCGATCCCCACCTTCTTCCTTACCTCATCAGGTCCGTTGTGTCCTTGAGCAAGACACTTCACCCTTGATCCTGATGGGTCCTGTTTAAAGGCCTACTGAAATGAGATTTTCTTATTTAAATGGGGATAGCAGGTCCATTCTATGTGTCATACTTGATCATTTCGCGATATTGCCATATTTTTGCTGAAAGGATTTAGTAGAGAACATCGACGATAAAGTTCACAACTTTTGGTAGCTAATAAAAAAGCCTTGCATGTACCGGAAGTAGCAGACGATGTGCGCGTGACGTCACGGGTTGTAGGGCTCCTCACATTGTTTATAATGTGAGCCACCAGCAGCAAGAGCTATTCGGACCGGGAAAGTGACAATTTCCCCATTAATTTGAGCGAGGATGACCAAAAAGGTTCCCGACCCCTGCTCGAGGAGGACAAACATTGTAACGCCGGTTCAACATCCCTCGATGATGCGTCAAACGAAGAACACAACAAAGGTAGGATCTAACAAATTTATTAACAAAAAGTGAGCTCTGAACAAAAACACTGAAGCTAATAAAAAGGGAAACAAAAGACGCTAGCGTGAAAGCTAGGAAATATAAAGAACTAAGACTTGGCACAATGGCACAAAAAGTAAAAACAAAGATGATTAGCATGTGAGCTAAAGATGACAATAAGGTGGCTTAGCTAATGAGCTAGCGAGAAAAACATACCTGACGTTACTTGTTGCATGTGAGCAAAGTAGAGTCCCAGAAAGAATAAACAGAAGAGGCTGGCTTATAAAGGGTGGTGATTACAAGAACAGGTGTGCGAGAACCCAGACTAGCAGGTGGAAATAATAAGTGACCATGGAAACGAACAAAGCCGGAAGTAAACGGGTCAGAACGGAGAATGAAAACACAGATGGAAAAATAAACAACAACATGTGGAGATCCGAGTAACGGATCGTAACAAACATGACACAAACCTTCCTAATTGTTAGAAATCCCACTGTTTATATCAAAAATGCTTCACTGGTGAGAGTATTTGGAAGTCCTTGAACGCACCGTAGTTTGTGTACGTGTACATCTTTCCTTGACGCTGCCACAGAAAGACGTTTTTTATGCCACTCGTCCTTTGTCTCTATTTGTCCATCAAACGTTTTATGCTGTGCGTGAATCCACAAAGGTGAGCTTTGTTGATGTGATTGACCCGTGTGGAGTGCTAATCAGGCATATTTGGTCAGTGCATGAACGCAAGCTAATCGATGCTAACATGCTATTTAGGCTAGCTATATGTACATTTTGCATCGTTATGCCTCGTTTGTAGCTATATTTGAGCTACTTTAATTTCCTTTACTTAAGTCATGGGTGTCAAACTCTGGCCCGCGGGCCAAATTTGGCCTGCCGTGTAATTTCATTTGGCCCTTTAGGTAATATCAAATTGGCCCTTTGGGTAATATCAAATTAAGATTAGAACTGGCCCGCCGGTATTATACAGCGGTGATGCCTCTGTAACACTGCATTCACCGCTGATGCTCATACTTGCCAACCCTCACGATTTGACTCCCAAAGTTCAGTGCCTCTCCCGAAAATCTCCCGGGGCAACCATTCTTCCGAATTTCTCCTGATTTCCACCCGGACAACAATATTGGGGGCGTGCCTTGAAGGCACTTCCTTTATCGTCCTTTACAGCCTGTCGTCACGTCCGCTTTTCTGCCATACAAACAACGTGCCGGTCCACTCACATAATATATGCTGCTTTAACGCACACAAGTGAATGCAAGGCATACTTGATCAACAGCCATAAGGGTCACACTGAGGTTGGCCGTATAAACGACTTTAACACTTTTACAAATATGCGCCACACTGTGAAGCCACACCAAACAACAATGACAAACACATTTCGGGAGAACATCCGCACCGTAGCACAACATAAACTCAACAGAAGAAATACCCAGAAACCCTTGCAGCACTAACTCTTCCGGGACGCTACAATATACACCCCCGCTACCACCAAACCCCGCTCCCACAATTTTTGACATTTTATTTGATATACCGTTGATATTTTTTACTCATTATTATAATTTGAAACTCGATTTTATATGTGACTATAAAGCTACATAAGCCTTGCTTGTTTGATATTCAATGCAAAACTTGTTTGGGTCCCTATTAAAAGGTTAATTTGTTCAACCTTGGCCCGCGGCTTTGTTCAGTTTTAAATTTTGGCCCACTCTGTATTTGAGTTTGACACCTCTGACTTATGTCCTCTGTGTATATCAATTAGTTGTGCACGTCTCATGACACATTATCTGTATGTAATATTGGCTGCATTTATCATAGTTTTTTGTGTGCCATGTTGTTCCAGACCACAGCAAATGTTACCGAACTTGCAAAGATTGTAACCGTTTCTGCCGTTTCCTTAAACTCGGACACACACATTTATACCTGTGGCCGTTCTAAGCCAGTAATTTCCCGGATTTAATACACCCGTTTTACTAATGTTTTCCAATGTTATAAGAATGTGTAGAATAAATATTACATTTCAACATTTCTGTCAACGAAGATTTGCATCAGCCTGCGACACATAGTCATTTTGATAGTAGGCTATTATAGCTAATATAGACACTTACATTTTGTGTTGTCTTCATTATAACACTTATACAAGGCTTTACATTTTTTGGTACTCCTGACCGATTGTTTTGTTGTATTTTTGGTCCAATATGGCTCTTTTAACGTTTTGGGTTGCCGACCCCTGGCCTAGACCTCTAACCAAAAAGAGTCAATCGTCAGTGTGTGTAAATAGAAAGCTCGCGCGACTGTTGCCGTACCTGCTGTGAGCGTTTGTGTGGTGCAGAAGGAAACTGTTAGGGTCGACTCGGTGTGAATCCCCTGGGTGAAGAAGGGTCTGTCTGCCTCTGATTAACTCCCGTGTCCCCGTAGACCGAGCGGCCCGTTCAAAGCTGTGGCCACCCCAACCCCCCCCATCCCCCTTTTGCTGATAACGGCTCCCTCGGTCCCTCCGGATCACAGGAGTGGAAAACAACACAACTCCCATGAGTCGCACATGCACACACACACACACACACACACTCTGCAGGAAGAGCGACGTTTGGAATGCGGTCATGATTAATCGGAATTGATTTGTTTGCCCGCGATTATTTTTTGACTTATTTTGGTGAAATAGAAAGTTGTGTGCAGCATGACTTGATGTCACATTTGTGGCGCTCCCTATGGATTGTGCGCCAAATGTTTTTTAAAGACATGCGAGCATACGTATAATACAGGTGATGCAAGCTCCTACACAATAAGGGTTGGGCAATAGACGACTAGCAGCAACACAACAGCTAAGCACACAAGCTAGATCAGTGTTTTTCAACCACTGCGCCGTGAGATAAGGTCTGGTGTGCCGTGGCAGAATATGGAATTTTGCCTATTTGGGTTAAAAATATATTTTTTGCAAACCAGTAAAATAATCTGCAAATGTGCGATTGTTGAGTGTCGGTGTCTTGTCTAGAGCTCGGCAGAGTAACCATGTTGTACTCTTCCATATCAGTAGGTGGCAGCAGGTAATTGATTGCTCTGTAGATGTCGGGAACATGGTTTGCCGTAATCACAATACGCAGACGACAGCGTGCAGGTAAAAAGGTGTCGAATGCTTAAAAGGGAACATTATCACAATTTCTGAATGGTTAAAACCAATAAAAATCAGTTTTCGAAGTTTTTCTCAAAATTTTACCCATCACGCAATATCCCGAAAAACGGCTTCAAAGTCCCTGATTTACACCATCGCTATGTCCTGAGAAGTCACTGCGTGAAGCCACCAGAAACAAACATGGCGGATAGTACGGAAAGGCATAGCATAGTAGCTCGGATTCAGACTCGGATTTCAGCGGCGTAAGCGATTCAACAGATTACGCATGTATTAAAAACGATGGTTGGAGTGTAGAGGTAGGTACCGAAAACGAAATTAAAGAAGAAACCGAAGCTTTTGAGCCATATCACGACAGACAGCGGCACAGGAAGAAGCGCAGACGAATTCGGCGATCGCCTTCTAACCAACGATTGGTATGTGTTTGTTTGGCATTAAATGTGGGTGGAGGGAAAGGCTTGATGCAAATATAGCTACAAATTAGGCATAATGATGCAATATGTACATACAGCTATCCTAAATAGCATGTTAGCATCAATTAGCTTGCAGTCATGCCGTGACCAAATATGTCTGATTAGCACACTCCACATAAGTCAATAACATCAACAAAACTCACTTTTGTGATTTCGTTGACTTTATCGTTAGAAATGCATCTGCTTTGACTGTCGCAGAATATCCACACATTCTTGCCATTTCTGTCGGATCATAGCTGTCGTCGGTAAAGTGTGTAGAACAAACGAGGGACTTTCGCATCTTTTGACCACTGTTGCAACTTGATTCCGTCTCTGTTGGTGTTGTTACACCCTTCGAAAACACACCGACAAGGCATGATGTCTCCAAGCAACTGGAAAACAGTCGAAAAAACGGAAAATAACAGAGCTGATTTGACTTGATGTGACGTCACGGGTGAAAGGTCATCGCTCCGACAGGCAAACAATTGAAAGGCGTTTAAATCGCCAAATTCACCCTTTTAGAGTTCGGAAATCGGTTAAAAAAACATATGGTCTTTTTTCTGCAACATCAAGGTATATATTGACGCTTACATAGGTCTGCTTAAACCGCAAATAAACAAAAGGCGAGTGCCGCTAAGAAAAGGCATTGAAGCTTAGGGAAGGCTATGCAAAACGAAAGTAAAACTGAACTGGTTGCAAAGTAAACAAAAACAGAATGCTGGATGACAGCAAAGACTTACAGCGTGTGGAGCAGCAAACGGCGTCCACAAAGTTCTCGCCCGGGAAAGGGTGGAGGGCCATCTCCCGCCCCAAATGGAGGAGTTCAAGTACCTCGGAGTCTTGTTCACGAGTGAGGGAAGAGTGGATCGTGAGATCGACAGGCGGATCGGTGCGGCGTCTTCAGTAATGCGGACGCTGTATCGATCAGTTGTGGCGAAGAAGGAGCTGAGCTGGAAGGTAAAGCTCTCAATATACCGGTCGATCTACGTTCCCGTCTCCCTCGATCTGGGGCTCCACGCAAGATCTCATCCGTGTGGTCAAAATTATCATGAGAACGGTGAGCAAAAATCCCAGAACCACACGGGGGGACCTGGTGAATGAAGTGCAGAGAGCTGGGACCAAATTAACAAAGGTTACCATCAGTAACACACTACGCCGACAGGGAGTCAAATCCTGCAGTGCCGGACGTGTGCCCCTGCTTAAGCCAGTGCATATCCAGGCCCGTCTGAAGTTTGCCAGAGAGCACATGGATGATGCAGCAGAGGATTGGGAGAATGTCATGTGGTCAGATGAAACCAAAATATTACTTTTTGGTACGGTCATCAGCTTTGGGTTATGACCAAAACGACAAGATCACGGGTACAAGCGGCTGAAATGAGTTTCCTTCCGCCAGGTGGCGGGGCTCTCCCTTAGAGATAGGGTGAGAAGCTCTGTCATCCGGGAGGAAGTCAGAGTAAAGCCGCTGCTCCTCTACATTGAGATGAGCCAGATGAGGTGGTTCGGGCATCTGGTAAGGAGGCCACCCGAACGCCTCCCTAGGGAGGTGTTTAGGGCAGGTCCGACCAGTAGGAGGCCAAGGTGAAGACCCAGGACACGTTGGGAAGACTATGTCTCCCGGCTGGCATGGGAATGCCTAGCCTCGACGAAGTGGCTGGGGAGAAGAAAGTCTGGGCTTCATTGCTTAGACCTCAGATAAGTGGAAGAAAATGGATGGATGGATGGAAAAAAGATTTTGTGATGTCAAAAATATCGATGTAATCATAGTAGTACCGACTGGCGTCCCACTGGATGTGAATTCTCCCTGCCCACTGGGTGTGAGTTTTCCTTGCCCTTTTGTGGGTTCTTCCGAGGATGTTGTAGTCGTAATGATTTGTGCAGTCCTTTGAGACATTTGTGATTTGGGGCTGTATAAATAAACATTGATTGATTGATTGATTGACTGGATACGCTCCTGTACTTGGTATCATTACAGTGGATGTTAGGTGTAGATTCACCAATGGCGTTTGTTTACATTGTGACGCCGGTGACCTACAGTGTTTAGTGAAGCATGTTTAGCTATTCCTGATGATACTTGTAAGAAACTTTGTTGCCATGGAGGCGAGGATTAGTGATTTAGAAGTAGCTAAAACACCGCCGACTGTGGATGGACGTTAGTCACTAGCTAGCAAACAATGTCTTAAAGCACCTCTTCTTTCACCTTTATCGTTAGTTTTCAAGCCAAATTGCGTCCTGTTCTGTCTACACACTGGGTCTACTTGTGAGTACTCTGTGATTGTGTGCTGCCGAACATGCTCCTCTGCTCGGGAACCAGCAATGTCACAACGTGACGACGCGCCGTCATTCCAATAAAAAAAAAAGTGGGGCGGGGACAGGTCTTTTTTAGAAACGGTATAGTACCGAATATGATTCATTAGTATCGCGGTACTATATTAATACCAGTATACCGTTTGACCCTAATTTAGAACTATACTTAGACTTATTATTTTGGTTTATTTCCTCCGGAAAACTAACGTCAGTGCGACTCAATTGTACGCTTGCGGGCACAGTCGCCCACGTCCGCGGTACCAAACATGGTGCTACTCTCTCTAAACGGGACGCTCTTTGGGGTTTAATTACAGTGTCGTGCCTTTGTCGCGAAAAATAACTGCACAAACTAACACAGCAGGTTTAGGGGTAGAAGACTTATCTTACACAAACAAATACATTGTCAGCGCATAGTAAAATTTGTTGCTAAGCAACAGCGTTAGCAACAGTGTTGGCTCGCCACATCTTACTCGACGCTGCCCTACTGGCACGCTTTCTGTGTCGACATCGCGGACCCTCCAGTTTCAGGAAGATAATGGCGTATAAAGCGCTAATCCTCAAATCTGGGGATGGGTTTGACGGCTAATCCAGGGGAATGCGATAGGATTGGAGCCCTGGACCTACTCCCGGTATCGCAGGCCTGTGGCGAGCTGGCTCGCCGGGGCGGATTCACCCCTAGGAAGCTCGTCATGCTACCACTTGTGTGCACGCCACACACTTGTGGAGCACACGTATGGTTTCACCCAGCGCTTCAAAGACCCGCACCTCGGTAAAACTCATTGAAGTGGCCCTCTCCTGTCTCCCTTAAGTGTTGTTGTCTTTCTGTCTGTCTGCTTCGTTTTTAGCGTTTAATCACGTTCGATTCCCAACAGAGATTGTAGGCATTGTCGCCCT
Source organism: Nerophis ophidion (assembly GCF_033978795.1). Classification (NCBI taxonomy): domain Eukaryota; kingdom Metazoa; phylum Chordata; class Actinopteri; order Syngnathiformes; family Syngnathidae; genus Nerophis; species Nerophis ophidion. The sequence continues at coordinate 26,356,020 of NC_084636.1, read as the reverse complement.
CTTCTCTGGAATTCTTCAAAAGCACTTTGTTAAGGAATTGCGTTTGATTACGTCTTCGCTCACTCAATACGAATGATTAAAAGATGGCATGAATAACACACACACACACACACACACACAGACACACGCTAAAGCATGCAGAAGAATGACGCTCTGTGTTCCCCACCGCGTCTCACACACACACACACACACACACACACACATGCACACAATTATAATCACAGACAAACAGTCTTTCAGGAAGAGACGCGCTCAGTCTTGTTGTTGCAGACGTTTTGCCTGGGCTCAGTCGGAGGTCTCGACCCCGAACATCTGCGATCGGTGCCAATCCGAGTTCACCGCATTGCAGAGCGTCGCAAATATCGGTGGCGCGAGTGCGTCAATGACATGGCGGACGCTTAGGAATGGACGTGATGAGGTGCAAAAAGGGGCAAAATATGATGTGTTTGTGTCTAAAAATAGACAGATTACATCCAATCTTATTTGCGTTTGTGGAATCCAATCATGAAGTAATAATTTATGAAAGCCACAGTAAGGAATATTGGATTTTTGCCTAATCTAGGTCTCCTCCTATTTATAAGTACTATATATATATATATATATATATATATATATATATATATATATATATATATATATTAGGGTTGTAATGGTGCATAAAAATTTCGGTTCGGTACATACCTTGGTTTAGAGGTCACGGTTTGCTTCATTTTCGGTACAGTAAGAAAACAACAAAATATAAATTTTTTGGTTATGTATTTACCAAATTTGTAAACAATGGCATAAAATACATATACACACAGGGTCCATTGCCAAGGGTAATGTGGTCAACATATACAAAATAAAAACTAATAAGATAAGGCTCAGAATGGTTTCTTAACAAAAACCTTTCTACATATTAAGTGCTTTTTTTGATTGAATGATTGATTAAGACTTTTATTAGGAGATTGCGCAGTACAGTACATATTCCGTACAATTGACCACCAAATGCAAACACCCCAATACATTTTTCAACTTGTTTAAGTCAGGGTCCACGTTCATCAACAATAAGACGATATATGGGCTTATTGTTCTTCCACCATAGAAGTGGGTCAAAATCTATTTTTTAATGCAATACAGCAACCCCCTGCAACTCCGAAAGGGACAAGTGGTAGAAAATGGATGGATGGATGGTCTTAAATCTGCTGCTATAAAAACATTTGTCATTGCTTCAGCCCTGGCTGACTCGCCGAGGAGAGGCTGCTTGAATGCGGTGGTGACGCTTCAAAGGAGTTAGCATGTTTGACGTGTTAGCAGAAACGTACCCTCCTGCTGGTGAACAACGTTGGCAAACTTACGTTCTCCATTATTGTATCGCACCGCGCAGCCAAGGTATTCTCAAACAGGAGATGTTAGCGGCAGCGATGAGCAAGAAGAACGCGGAGTTGGAATATAATTACAACACTTTATGTATATATTCATATACATATTTATATAATATTTACATATGCTCCATTCACAGACAGAGTCCTATTGCTTTTATGAGCGGTCGAGTGAATTTTTTATCTTTTTTTGGGGCAGACTTAATTCTTTTGTGGTGGGCCACCACAAATAAATGAATGTGTGGGAAACCCTGCTTGTGGTTAGAGTGTCCGCCCTGAGATCTGTAGATCGTGAGTTCAAACCCCGGCCGAGTTATACCAACAGACCATGTCTGATTCAGTCGCTATGTTATTTAGTCACTGCAGTATTTACAATTTGTGTTCACATCCACAGGAACCACATGGGTTAGCCTGCTCTATACAGTATTTACAACCTTACTAGCACACAGTCTTAGTAGGGCATACACAACACACTCACTAATAGCGTGCTTTTTGGGATATTTTTCGAAATTTCAGCTTTCGAGCCTGCTCAGCGGTCCCTGTGGTTAGAATGTCCGTCCGCCATGAGATCGGTAGGTCGTGAGTTCAAACCCCGGCCGAGTCACACCAAAGACGATAAAAATGGGACTCGTTACCTCCCTGCTTGGCACTCAGCATCAAGGGTTGGAATTGGGGGTTAAATCACCAATATAATTCCCCTAGCGCGGCCACCGCTGCTTCTCACTGCTCCCCTCACCTCCCAGGGGATGGAACAAGGTATGGGTCAAACGCAAAGAGTAATGTGGGTGACTATCTGTGGTACCTTAACTTTAACTTGACTCACACAGTGATTTATATTTCTAGAAGTGTCATTAGTCCAGTGTGACTCACACAGTGATCTATGTTTCTAAGAAGAGTAGTTAGTCCAGTGTGACTCAACCAACTATCACCTCAGTTGCACGAAAGTCAGCTATGTGAACCGCTACACACACAAAAAAAAAATAATAGGATGGATGGAGGTGTGCTGTGCTTGTGTGTCGTTGCCAGGAGATTCTTTGGGAGGGTTAAACATTTGTCAGGCTGTACCACAGTAACAGGTGGCACGGCGGGGAGGAGCAACACTCTGTAAACAAGCTTGATGGCCCAACCTTTGTGTGTGTGTGTGTGTGTGTGTGTGTGTGTGTGTGTGTGTGTGTGTGTGTGTGTGTGTGTGTGTGTGTGTGTGTGTGTGTGTGTGTGTGTGTGCGTGTGTGTGCTTTCTCTGCGTATAGGTTCCTGCTCCAGGTGCTCTTCTTCCTTTTTTTTTTTTTTGCAGAATTTACTAAACCATTTTTTTTTTCTTGCTCAGGTCTTTTTCACCCTCCGCTATCCTCCAGCCCCCCTGCTGCTCTGCCTTTTCTTCCCTCCCTCCTCTCCGCATCGTTTCCCGCCACTACCGCCTCCACCCCCCCACACACCCTCGTTCCTTCCCTCGCTCACACAGGAGATTGATTGGGTAATCTGGCCGGGTGCCAGCAGTGCCCGCTTTTTCGCTCGGGGGAAGGAGAGAAGCGGGGGCGACATGACGACATGCTGGAATAATAATATCTATAATGTAAGCAGAGTATGCTTCTTTTTTGGGGGGGGAGTGATGGAGAGATGAGGGAGGGAAGGAAAGAAAGAGAGAGAGAGAGAGTGGGACCGAGAAAGAGGGAGGGAGTTGGCAAGGCGATATCCTCTTCTTGGCCGCCGTCGCTTTAAGTGCTGCCTACACACAAGCGGCATTTCTCCATCTTTTCCGTCAGTCTTTCCAGTTTCCCTCCTCCCCTTTCGATACACACTTTGTCCCGTGCATGTCTTTGTCTGTGTGTGCTTGTTTACTCTACCTTTCATGTGTGTGTGTGTGTGTGTGTGTGTGTGTGTGTGTGTGTGTGTGTGTGTGTGTGTGTGTGTACACCTTTATCTACAGGAGTGCTGCCCTCAAGCTGTGTGTGTATGTGTGTGTGTGTGTTGTTGTATTTCTACCCGTCTTGAGACATCAACAAGGAAAAGTACCTTCCATATGAGGACCGTTGAACATGTTAGGGCCGAAATCATGGTCCCAATACGGATGCCATTGCATCTATTAGAGAATGTCTCATTTGCACCCCTGGTGGTGAAATCCATCAAAACGAGGGTGGGATTTTTCTTTAAAAGTGCTACCCCTCGGGTCAACATATGAAATAACAAGTGTGTAAGAAATTGAAATTCGCCCCATTTGGCCATACATCCATCCATCCATTTTCTACAACTTTTCCCTTTTTGGGGTAGTAGGGGGTGTTGGAGCCTATCTAAGCTACATTCGGGCTGAAGGTGGCTACACCCTGGACAAGTCGCCACCTCATTACAGGGCCAACTGTCATGCCTGTAAATCAGTTTTATGTTTGATCATGTTTATGTTTAGTTTTTCGACTCTTGTTTCCCGTTTTGCACTTCCTGGTTTTGTTTGTTTCCATAGTTATTCATTAGTTTCCACCTGGTCCCCAAGTCACGCCCCTGTCCTCAGCCCCACACCTGTTTCTCATCATCATAGTCACTATTCAAGTCATTTATTTTCTGTTCCTCGGCCTGGGAACTTTGTACCTTACCTGCTACCTGCTTGCTTACTTACTATGACCACACACCTACCTTGCCTTGCCACGCTGAATATTGATTTGACCATGCCACGTAAGAACTTGTTTATATTTATGCCTCTGTGCAAGTTTTTTTTGGTTTGTTTTGTACCATTGATAGTATATTTTGTTTTATTTGTATATAGTCATGCCATAGTGCTGTTTTGTTTGGAGTTTAGTAAAGATTATTATCCGCCACTGAGCGCGCCCTTTGTTTTGCCTTTTTGTATTTAGTTTGTAGATAAATGTATCATGTACTCACATTCATGCCTGGCTCGTCTCAAATTCCCTCTGCGCCGAAGAAGCAAAACAAATCCAAGTCAAAGTCCTCACACCAACACAGATCGACAGACAACATTCACACTCAAATTCACACACTAGGGCCAATTTAGTGTTGCCAATCAACCTATCCCCAGGTGCTTGTCTTTGGAGGTGGGAGGAAGCCGGAGTACCCGGGGGGAACCCATGTAGTCACGTGGAGAACATGCAAACTCCACACAAAAAGATCCCAAGCCCAAGATTGAACTCAATACACACTGTTCCACCGTGCTGCCCTAACATACGCTCCTTTCTGCCCAAATATTTTTTTGTTTTAAATAAATAAATATGTATATAGAGACATACTGTAATAACTCTAAGTAAATATTGACGATTAAAACCAATTACAAAACAAAAAAAATAAATAACTAAAATCAGTCTTTTTCTCACGATGAGGCGACTTTTTTCTTATAAAATTGGGAACAGTTTCTCATATTCTTCCTGTTTCTGTAATATTGCAATATTTTCTCATAAAATCATTACTTTTTATGCAAAAGTATTACTTTTTAATGCAAAATGGAGACATTTGTCGTATAAAATTCTGACTTTTGTCACAATATTGCCCATTTTATTGTTTTTGTTGTAAAATAGTGAATTTTTTTGAGTAAAATAATGACTTTTGTCATAGTTCTGCCATGTAAAATTGTGATTGTTTTCATAATATAGCCAACATTTTTAAGTTTCTTATAAAATTGTGATTTTTGTCGAGTAAAATTACAACTCTTTTCATAAAATTGCCCAAATTTTAAGCTTTTCTTGTAAATTGCGACTGTTATCGAGTATAAATCCAACTTTTATCATAATGTTGCACAAATGTTCAGATTTTCTTGTACAATTTTGACTTGCATTGTGTAAAGTTATGTCTTTTGTTATAATGCTGCCAAAATTCAAAGTTTTTCTTGTGACATTGTGACCTTTTTCTCGTTAAATTTCAACTCATTTTTCACAACAAGTTTTTTTTTTTTTTTGCATAGTATGTTTATATTACTAATGTTGTAAATACACATCTTTATATATCTAGAAAGGGTGGTCCTAAAGAGTTAGGCATTTTTCTCAGGTCTCAAGACGGTAACAAGAACAAGAGTGTGTGAGTGTGTGAGTGTGTGAGTGTGTGAGTGTGTGTGTGTGAGTGTGTGAGTGTGTGTGTGTGTGTGTGTGTGTGTGTGTGTGTGTGTGTGTGTGTGTGTGTGTGTGTGTGTGTGTGTGTGTGTGTGTGTGTGTGTGTGTGTGCTGGAAGTCTGCAAGTGACAGAAGCAGAAGATCAAATATTGTTTATGATTCGGTTGCCCGCAGCTTCATTGTGGTTTAAAACATTCGATCTTGACTCAGCGCGTGCCTCTGGATTCATGTTTGACAGACGTGGACTGAGGGAGGCAGGTAAAGGATGAACGGCGGAACGTCTAAGGTTCTAGGATTTTGTCTCACTGTACGAGCCAATCATAGGAATGTATTATTTCCTAACCCTATGTTCAGTATGACGTCGGTTCACCTTTTGCAGCTATTACAGCTTCAACTCTTCTGGGAAGGCTGTCCACAAGGTTGTGGAGTGTGTTTATAGGAATTCTCGACCATTCTTCCAAAAGTGCATTGGTGAGGTCACACACTGATGTTGGTCGAGAAGGCCTGGCTCTCAGTTTCCGTTCTAATTCATCCCAAAGGTGTTATATCGGGTTCAGGTCAGGACTCTGTGCAGGCCAGTCAAGTGCATCCACACCAGGCTCTGTCATTCATGTCTTTATGGACCTTGCTTTGTGCACTGGTGCACAGTCATGTTGGAAGAGGAAGGGGCTCGCTCCAAACTGTTCCCACAAGGTTGGGAGCATAGTGTAGAAGTTGCCCTCTAGTGGGTTCTTCAGACCACCACACACTACCGGGAGAGCCAGAAATTCCCGGTATAACACTGTTTTATTGTCATATAATAGTGCACAGTCTTTTGCTTTCCAGCAAACTGTCTTTCTCCCCTGCGTCCGCTCAGCAGCACCTCCAACTCCAACTGCTCATCTCTTCACGACTGCTGCTAATAACGGCGACAGGTGATTAGATAACAATGCCCACCTGGGCCATCGACGCACCTGTCGCTGTCTTCGACGCCGGTCCTGGCAACACCCCGTTCCGCGGCAGGCCCGCAGGCCACGCCCCCCTCCGCACATAGAATTGTCCAAAATGTTTTGGTTTCCTGGAGCATTCAAAGTTAATTTCACTGAAACAAAGGGGCCAAGCCCAACTCCTGAAAAACAACCACACACTATAATTCCTCCTCTACCAAATTCCACACTCGGCACAATGCAGTCCGAAATGTAGCGCTTTCCTGGCAACCTCCAAACCCCGACTCGTCCATCGGATTTCCAGATGGAAAAGCGTGACTCATCAGTCCAGAGAAGGTGTCTCCACTGCTCTAGAGTCCAGTGGCGACGTGCTTTACACCACTGCATCCCCCGCTTGGCACTGGACTTGGTGATGTATGGCTTAGATGCAGCTGCTCGGCCATGGAAACCCATTCCATGAAGTCCTATGCGGAATCTAAGTGAGAACCAAGATAATTGTGTTCTTGTCTTCAGTAAAGCATGACTGTAGCGTCACGTTCTGGGGCTGCATGAGTACTCTGGAGCCGCGGTTCACTGAGGGGAAACATGAATTCCAACATATACTATGACATTCTAAAGTAGAGCATGACTGACCAGAACTTCCCCCTCGGCCAGACTTTTGACACCCATTGTGTGTTAAACTGCTCACTGAGCTGAAGTCTCACAAGGTTTGTCAAAATCTCTCATGATTTGTTGACATAAGAAGAAGAAAGTGAAGAAATCCTTTATTTGTCCATTCCAACATGTACAAGACACATCAGAACTGAAATGACATTTTCGGCACAGTCCCGCTAAGAGCAGGCATACGTTACGGGGGGGACGAGACCGCCGACGGATCAGATACTTACAGCGCTCCTTAAAAAGATGAGAAAAGGGTGAATTTAGGAGAGGGGGGGGGGGGGAGTACAAATATATCAGTCTAAGGCTAGACCAGGGGTTGGGAACCTTTTTGGCTGAGAGAGCCAAGAAGCCAAATATTTCAAAATGTATTTCCCTAAGAGCCATATAACATGTTTTTTTAACACTGAACACAACTAAACACGTGCATTTTTAAGTAAGACCAACATTTCCAGAGTATAATAGGTCTCTTATTCTTTATAATAACATTGTTATTCTGAAGCTAACTGTGGACGGGGGCGTGACCTGCAGGCCTGCAGCAAAGCAGGATGTTGCCAGGACCGGCCTCGAAATCAGCGACAGGTGCGTAGATAGCCCACCTGGGCCTTGTTATCTAATCACCTGTCGCTCTGTTATAAGCAGCAGCCAGGAGGAGAGACAGGGTTGGGGCTGGAGCCAGAGCGCGAATGAGGACGAAAGAGAAAAAGACAATTGCTGGAAAGCAACTGAGAGAAAAATTAAATGAAATAAAACAATATTTTTACCCTAAAACAGGCTCTTGGTGGTCTGAATAACCCCCAGGAGGGCAAGCCCCACACTAACCAATAATAAATAAATTACTTCTTACCATTAATGCAACTTATTGAACATAAAAAAGCATGCAAATGTTTTATATTTTGAACTTCATTTTTAACACTGTGATTACAAGTGGAATTATTTATTACTTATCGTGTTGAGCAATGTCAGCTCAGATTTATCCGAGAGCCAGATGCAGTCATCAAAAGAGCCACATCTGGCTCTAGAGCCATAGGTTCCGTACCCCTGGGCTACACCCTCAGGAGATGTCTAGACTGAGTACAAGGAAAAAAACTCACATAGCATGGCACACATTAGATATACATGTATCACACCAACTTGCAACAGAGGGAGGGGGTGGGTTTGAGAAGGCCAGCTGTCGCTCTACAGCGCCGCTCAGCCATCCACAGCCCCAGAGGAATTAAGCGGTGGTGAAGGCGTTAATTTCAAGGGTGGGGATTATGCGTGCGTACATGCCCGATTAACTTGCGAGACATGATGAATGTTTTTGTATGACTGAGGCCGATAAAGTTCAGCTACAGATGTTTTTGACAAAAAGGAAGGTCAAATGTGTCTATCTTTGAGGAGTCTTCGGGAGATTTTCTTCAGAACAGCCTGTTCCCATATCAAGGCCATCCAGGGAGTTCAAATTGTAGATAAAAAGTTGTTTTTCTTCGAGAAGACAAAATAGTGACTTATCTCCTCTGTTGTCCATGCTGGATTTTCTTTGATTCCAATTAATTATTCCTTTTCTGCAAACTTTTCCAAGATGAGATCCATTTTGCGATTCAACTCAGAAATCGCTCCAGTCTGTGTTCCCACAGCTCGACCCAATCCTTCCATTAAGGGGTGCACTGTAGACTGGAAGCAATGAGGGTGTTGGAAGAGAAAGAGGTGCCGAAACACCAGGGGTTCCTCTTTTCCCAAGTCTGCATTCTCTTCGCCGCGCCGCCTGCCTGGTCCAAGTGACTCCGAAAGCCAGACCCCCAAGCGTCGAAGTCGCCTTCTCCTCGCTGGCACAGTTCAAATTAAATTCCCCTAATCCAGTTACCCGTAAATGCCCTTTTAGTTGCAACATCAACATACATTAAATTTGAATAAATGCTTTAAACCGGGGGCACCAGGTAGCCCGTAAGGACCAGATGAGTCCCCCGCTGGCCTGTTCTCAAAATAGCTCAAATAGCAGCACTTACCAGTGAGCTGCCTCTATTTTTTTAATTCTATTTATTTACTAGCAAGCTGGTCTCGCTTTGCTTGACATTTTTAATTCTAAGAGAGACAAAACTAAAATAGAATTTGAAAATCCAAGAAAATATTTTAAAGACTTGGTCTTCACTTGTTTAAATAAATTCCTTTATTTTTTTACAAGACATGCACCTGGGGATAGGTTGATTGGCAACACTAAATTGGCCCTAGTGTGTGAATGTGAGTGTGAATGTTGTCTGTCTATCTGTGTTGGCCCTGCGATGAGGTGGCGACTTGTCCAGGGTGTACCCCGCCTTCCGCCCGATTGTAGCTGAGATAGGCGCCAGCGCCCCCCGCGACCCCGAAAGGGAATAAGCGGTAGGAAATGGATGGATGGATTTTTTTACTTTGTTTCTTAAAACTTTCAGAAAGACAATTTTAGAGAAAAAATACGACCTTAAAAATAATTTTAGGATTTTTAACACATATACCTTTTTACCTTTTAAATTCTTTCCTGACAATTTAAATCAATGTTCAAGTAAATTAATTCTTTTTACTGTAAAGAATAAAAAATACGGGGGGGCGGTATAGCTCGGTTGGTAGAGTGGCCGTGTCAGCAACTTGAGGGTTGCAGGTTCGATTCCCGCTTGTGCCACCCTAGTTACTGCCGTTGTGTCCTTGGGCAAGACACTTTACCCACCTGCTCCCAGTGCCACCCACACTGGTTTAAATGTAACTTAGATATTGGGTTTCACTATGTAAAGCGCTTTGAGTCACTTGAGAAAAGCGCTATATAAATATACTTCACTTCACAATACATTTTTATTTAATTCTTCATTTTGGCTTCTGTTTTTTCGACGAAGAATATTTGTGAAATATTTCTTCAAACTTATTATGATTAACATTTTTTTAAAAAAGTATTCTGGCAAATCGAGAAAATCTTTAGGATCACATTTAAATCTTATTTCAAAGTCTTTTCAAATTTTTTTTTTAATTTTTGTTCTGGAAAATCTAGATTTTGTTACTCATGTCACTATTATTTAAGCCTGAAGCTGCCAGGTAGTCGACCTGGCAGCATTAGTGAAGTGAATTATATTTATATAGCGCTTTTCTCAAGTGACTCAAAGTGCTTTACATAGCGACACCCAATATCTAAATTACATTTGAACCAGTGTGGGAGGCACTGGGAGCAGGTGGGTAAAGTGTCATGCCCAAGGACACAACGGCAGTAACTAGGATGGCACAAGCGGGAATCGAACCTGCAACCCGCAAGTTGCTGGCACGGCCACCCTACCAACCGAACTATGCCGCCCATTACTCTACTGACTGTATTCATTTCTTGCCCTGCCCACGTCGGATCTCTTGTTTTTGTTTAGTCCATGCCATAGTTCTCGTCACCATAAGGGTTTTTGTTTCATGTTCATAGTTCTGCCTTAGTGTTAGTTTTGTTGCCTGCGTTAAGTTTTGTGCCTCCGCCGTGAGCGCCTTTTGTTCGTACCTTTTTTGAGTAGAAAGTAAATATGTTCTTACCGTCAAGCCACGACTGGTCTGGTCCGATTGCTTCTCGGGAAAACAATCCTAGCTGCAAGCTTCGAAAAAATCCACGTCCTTACATTACTGCATAGATAGATGGATAGATAGATAGATAGATGGATAGATAGATAGATAGATAGTACTTTGATTCCTTCAGGAGAGTTCCTTTAGGAAAATTTAAATTCCAGCAGCAGTGTACAGAGTTGCGATCAATTTAAAAAGTAAATAATGGGTGTTTGATTGGAAACAAAATGGAAAAATATTACAATAAGAATAAAAATTCAAAGCAACAATGGGAATAAAAATATAACAGTAAAATAAGAATATAACAAGTGAAACTAGGCAGTAGTGACCATGTTATGAAAAAGTATTGCACTGTTATTGTTTTGCATCCCCTGTCATCCTAGTACCCCTCACTCCCCTCCCCAGAAAGGAGTTGTAAAGTCTAATGGCGTGTGGGACAAAGGAGTTTTTGAGTCTATTAGTCCAGTGGTTCTCAAAGGGGGGTACGCGTACCCCTGGGGGTACTTGAAGGTATGACAGGGGGTACGTGAGATTTTTTTAAAATATTCTAAAAATAGCAACAATTCAAAAATCCTTTATAAATATATTTATTGAATAATACTTCAATAAAGTATTAATATAAGTTCATAAACTGTGAAAAGAAATGCAACAATGCAACATTCAGTGTTGACAGCTAGATTTTTTTTGTGGACATGTTCCATAAATATTGATGTTAAAGATTTCTTTTTTTGTGAAGAAATGTTTGGAATTAAGTGCATGAATCCAGATGGATCTTTGTTACAATCCCCAAAGAGGGCACTTTAAGTTGATTACTTCTATGTGTAGAAATCTTCATTTATAATTAAATCACTTGTTTGTTTGTTTGTTTGGTTTTTTTAGTTATTTTTATATGTTTTTTTCCAAATAGTTCAAGAAAGACCACTACAAATGAGCAATATTTTGCACTGTTTTACAATTTAATAAATCAAAAACTGATGACATAGTGCTGTATTTTACTTCTTTACCTGTTTTTTTTTTTTCAACCAAAAATGCTTTGCTCTTATTAGGGGGTATTTGAATTAAAAAAAAATGTTCACAGGGGGTACATCACTGAAAAAAGGTTGAGAACCACTGACTTAGTCTATTAGTCACTGCCGACATTACTCTACTGATTGTTTTCATCTCTTGCTCTGCCCATGTTGGAGCTCTTGTTTTTGTTCGGTCCATGCCATAGTTCTTGGTTCACATGTCAGCAGCTAAATTAGGAGCCTTTGTTTGTTTATTAGTAATAAAAGACAGGTTGTCTAGTGTGTTCACTGTTTTATCTAAACATATGTTTAATGTACCCTGACCGGGATCTTCAGCTCTTACTGGATCAGTTTGCAGCCGAGTGTGAAGCGACCGGAATGAGAATCAGCACCTCCAAGTCCGAGTCCATGGTTCTCGCCCGGAAAAGGGTGGAATGCCATCTCCGGGTCGGGGAGGAGACCCTGCCCCAAGTGGAGGAGTTCAAGTACCTAGGAGTCTTGTTCACGAGTGGGGGGAGAGTGGATCGTGAGATCGACAGGCGGATCGGTGCGGCGTCTTCAGTAATGCGGACGTTGTACCGATCCGTTGTGGTGAAGAAGGAGCTGAGCCGGAAGGCAAAGCTCTCAATTTACCGGTCGATCTACGTTCCCATCCTCACCTATGGTCATGAGCTTTGGGTCATGACCGAAAGGATAAGATCACGGGTACAAGCGGCCGAAATGAGTTTCCTCCGCCGTGTGGCGGGGCTCTCCCTTAGAGATAGGGTGAGAAGCTCTGCCATCCGGGAGGAACTCAAAGTAAAGCCGCTGCTCCTCCACATCGAGAGGAGCCAGATGAGGTGGTTCGGGCATCTGGTCAGGATGCCACCCGAACGCCTCTCTAGGGAAGTGTTGTGGGCACGTCCAACCGGTAGGAGGCCACGGGGAAGACCCAGGACACGTTGGGAAGACTATGTCTCCCGGCTGGCCTGGGAACGCCTCGGGATCCCCCGGGAAGAGCTAGACGAAGTGGCTGGGGAGAGGGAAGTCTGGGTTTCCCTGCTTAGGTTGTTGCCCCCGCGACCCGACCTCGGATAAGCGGAAGAAGATGGATGGATGGATGGATGCATTTTTTTGTGGTCCCCTTTGATTAGAAAAAGACCGAAAAGGATCGAAATAATTTTGGTACCGGTCCCAAAATATTGGTATGGGGGCAACACTGATGCAGAGTATTGAAACCAATCCCAATATTCAGCTGAAGTCAGCATTTGTCCTGACAGCAAAGTGCTGGAAAAACACACAACATTACCGCCTCCTCCCCCCAAAATAACATTCATCACTGCTTGCCCTGACTGTCACTCGCTTGCTTGGGGGGGAAGTCCAAGGTCGGCCCCCTCTACGCCATGTTTGTATTTGTAGCATCTCATCCGTGTTGTTTTCTCCTGCCCGGCTCACATTCTCGGTCCTTCCTTTTGCGTGGTTGCGTGATCACTTTTTCTCTTCTGCAACTTTTTGGAGAGGACACAAGTACCTGGTATGAGGCTATTATGGCTACATTCAGGACGGGAAATGCACCACTTCCTGTTCTCTCTCTCTCTCTCTCCACTCGTTAGAATAGCACTCCAGTTCTGCTGTTCCTCATTAGCTCCCAAACACTGACGGCCGCTGGAAGGATTGTCTGAACTCTGCTTGCTGGTGGGAGTCTTAAAACTCGGGCTCCCGCTCCATATTGAACGATCGCATTAGGCATCATAAAGTGAGCGCAACCGCCGAGAATTGGGAGAAAGGTTGGATTTAATAAGCTTCTTCCTACTCCTTTTTGGACATGGAGAATTGTGAATGACATGTACTTCATGTTGTATACATAGTGGATACTTTTGTTTTTTTTCATTAATCACCTAAGTCGGGGGTCAGCAACCCGCAGCTCTTTAGTGCCGCCCTAGTGGCTCCCTGGAGCATTTTTTCAAATAATTGAAAATGGAAAAAGGTGAGAGGGAAAATACAAACAAACGCAACCGTTTGTTTACATATAAAATCTTCCACCCCTTCTTTGTCTCATTTTGTCCACCAAATTTTTTATGCTGCGCGTGAATGCACAAAAGTGTAAGGGCGGTATAGCTCGGAATAGCTTTCCATGAATTTATTGATTGATACTTTTATTAGTAGATTGCACAGTACAGTACATATTCCGTACAATTGACCACTAAATGGTAACGTGGACCCCGACTTAAACAAGTTGAAAAACTTATTCGGGTGTCACCATTTAATGGTCAATTTTACAGAATATGTACTAAACTGTGCAATCTACTAATAAAACTTTGAATCAATCAATGGTAGAGTGGCCGTGCCAGCAACTTAAGGGTTCTGGGTTCGACCCCCGCTTCTGCCAACCTAGTCACTTAGATATTGGGTTTCACTGTGTAAAGCGCTTTGAGTCATTAGAGAAAAGCGCTATTTACCGTATTCCCTTGAATTGCCGCCGGGGCGCTAATTAATTTAAAACCTCTTCTCACTCTTGCGCCTTACCAAAGGCATGTAGTAAAAGTAAGCATGTGCTAATTATCTTAAAACCTCTTCTCACTCCGGCACTCACCAAAGGCATGCAGTAAAAATTTGTGTGATGTAAGCTTGGACCTTAAATTCTACTGAATAGCTCTTAATCTTCTTCCCTTTATGCGATTTGAAATTACCGGTATTGAAATCAGCCTCCTCCATTTTGAAAATGATGACAGGGGAAGTGTCACTGGTGACGTCACGAGTTTGACCATGGGGTTAATACTAAGCATGCGGTAATTATTTTGCGAAGCGAATTTGAACCAGCAGCAATTCAAGGCAGGCGCATACCATATGCCTTGCGGCAATTCAAGGAAATATGTTTAATATAATCCACTTAACTTCAAAGGTTGGATTTAATAAGCTTCTTCCAACTCCTTTTTGGACTTGGAGAATTGTGAATGACGAGTACTTTGTGTTGTATACACAATGGATACCTTTGGTTTTTCATTAATCACCCAAGTCGGGGGTCAGCAACCCGCGGCTCTCGAGTCGCATGCAGCTCTTTAGTGCCGCCCTAGTGGCTCCCTGGAGCATTTTTTAAAATAATTGAAAATATAAAAAGGTGAGAGGGAAAATACAAACAAACGCAACCGTTTGTTTACATATAAAATCTTCCACCCCTTCTTTGTCTCATTTTGTCCACCAAATGTTTTATGCTGTGCGTGAATGCACAAAAGTGTAAGGGCGGTATAGCTCGGTATAGCTTTCCATGAATTGATTAACGTGGACCCCGACTTAAACAAGTTGAAAAACTTATTCGGGTGTCACCATTTAATGGTCAATTTTACAGAATATGGACTAAACTGTGCAATCTACTAATAAAACTTTGAATCAATCAATGGTAGAGTGGCCGTGCCAGCAACTTAAGGGTTCCGGGTTTGACCCCCGCTTCTGCCAACCTAGTCACTTAGATATTGGGTTTCACAGTGTAAAGCGCTTTGAGTCACTAGAGAAAAGCGCTATTTACCGTATTTCCTTGAATTGCCGCTGGGGCGCTAATTAATTTAAAACCTCTTCTCACTCTTGCGCTTACCAAAGGCATGTAGTAAAAGTAAGCATGTGCTAATTATCTTAAAACCTCTTCTCACTCCGGCAATCACCAAAGGCACGCAGTAAAAATTTGAGTGTGATGTAAGCTTGGATTTTAAATTCTACTGAATAGCTCTTAATCTGCTTCCCTTTATGCGATTTCAAATTACCGGTATTGAAATCAGCCTCCTCCATTTTGAAAATGATGACAGGGGAAGTGTCACTCGTGACGTCACGAGTTTGACCAGGCGGTAATACTAAGCATGCGGTAATTTTTTTGCGAAGCGAATTTGAACCAGCAGCAATTCAAGGCAGGCGCATACCATATGCCTTGCGGCAATTCAAGGAAATACGTTAAATATAATCCACTTAACTTCAAAGGTTGGATTTAATAAGCTTCTTCCAACTCCTTTTTGGACTTGGAGAATTGTGAATGACGAGTACTTTGTGTTGTATACACAATGGATACCTTTGGTTTTTCATTAATCACCCAAGTCAGGTTTCAGCAACCCGCGGCTCTCGAGTCGCATGCAGCTCTTTAGTGCCGCCCTAGTGGCTCCCTGGAGCATTTTTTAAAATAATTGAAAATATAAAAAGGTGAGAGGGAAAATACAAACAAACGCAACCGTTTATTTACATGTAAAATCTTCCACTCCTTCTTTGTCTCATTTTGTCCACCAAATGTTTTATGCTGTGCGTGAATGCACAAAGGTGTAAGGGCTGTATAGCTCGGTATAGCTTACCATGAATTGATTTACGTGGACCCCTACTTAAACAAGTTGAAAAACTTATCCAAGTGTTACCGTTTAGTGGTCAATTGTACGGAATATGTACTGAACTGTGCAATGTACTAATAAAAGTTTCAATCAATCAATCAATGGTAGAGTGGCCGTGCCAGCAATTTAAGGGTTCCGGGTTCGACCCCCGCTTCTGCCAACCTAGTCACTGCCTTTGTGTCCTTGGGAAAGACACTTTATTAGTCTGCTCCCGGTGCCACCCACACTAGTGTAAAAATGCAACTTAGAAATTGGGTTTCACAGTGTAAAGCGCTTTGAGTCACTAGAGAAATGCGCTATATAAATATAATCCACTTCACTTCACTTCAAAGGTGAGCTTTGCTGATGTTATTGACTTGTTGGAGCGCTAATCAGGCATATTTGGTCAGAGCATGACTGCAAGCTAATCATAGCTGTATGTACATATTGCATTATTATGCCTGGTTTGTAGCGATATTTGAGCTCATTTAATATCCTCTACTTTAATCCTATGTGTATATAAAGTTAAAGTACCAATGATTGGTAATAGGTTTGGTAAAATGTTTCCTCTGCATTTGACCCATCCCCTTGTTCACCCCCTGGGAGGTGAGGGGAGCAGTGAGCATCATCAGTGCCCACGCCCGGGAGTCATTTTAGTGATTTAATCCCCAATTCCAACCATTGAAGCTGAGTGCCAAGCAGGGAGGATATAATTCAATGTATGTATCATTGGTTGCATTTCTGATAGTTGTTTGTGCGCCATGTTGTTCCAGACCACAGCAAATGTTACCGAGCTTGCAAAGATTGTGATAAATGTATTAAATGAAGACAGCCTGCTGTTTCCTTTAACTTGCACACACACATGTAAACCTTTGGCCATTAAAAGCCAGTAATTTCCAGGAGTTATCTCACCTTCTGAGTAGCCTCTGATTTACTAATGGTTTCTAATGCTGTAAAAATGTGTAGGATAATATACGACTTTTCATTTTTTGTGGCTCTATGCAGATTTGTTTTTTGTATTTTTGGTCCAATATGGCTCTTACAACGTTTTGGGTTGCCGACTCCTGACCTAAGTGTTGCTCAACTGTTGCCGCAACTTGATTGGGCAGTGTGTGTGTGTGTGTGTGTGTGTGTGTGTGTGTGTGTGTGTGTGTGTGTGTGTGTGTGTGTGTGTGTGTGTGTGTGTGTGTGTGTGTGTGTGTGTGTGTGTGCGCGTGTGTGCGTGCGTGCGTGCGTGCGTGCGTGCGTGCGCCAGTCCACCAGTCTCAAGTACCAGCTGAGCACCCAGCCCAAATAAACATGCTGCTCTGTCAATGATACTATGGCTGGATGCTTGTGCGCAGAAGTGCCTTAATTGTTGTTTTTGTCTAATCGCATGCACATGCCACACACACACATTCTTGTATTAATTACCTTCTTGACATCTGTTTAGGACCCCCCTTTCTAGATACAGTATATAAAGATTTGTATTTCCAACATTAATAATGTATACATACTTTGCAAATATAAAAAAGGTAAGCTTTTAGTGATTTTTTTTAATTTTTATTTTATGTTTGTATTTGTTTTTTATGCTCAGTGGCCTAGTGGTTAGAGCAGGGGTGCCCATTACGTCGATCGCGAGCTACCAGTCGACCGCGGGGGGTGTGTCAGTCGATCTCGAGCCAGGCTTTAAAAAAAAATAGACCTAAAAATTAGTGATCATCAATCTTCACCAAGACGTCACTTAAATGACATTCACGGTACCGGAAGGTCTTGTGAGATGACGCTGGCTGCTGCAAGATCATTATTATGAAAATATGACCGAGAGGAAGGCGAGAAACACTTTTTATTTCAACAGACTCTCGCGCCGTACCTTCTGTCAAAACTCTAAAGGCGGACTGCACATTTCCTATCTTCACAATAAAAGCCCTGCTTCATGCTGCCTGCGCTAACTAAATACAGAGTCTCGGAAAACTGGCGTGCACAAGCGATCCCTCAGAAAGCTGCCGTGCACATCACTTGTGCACGCCAGCTTTCCGAGACTCTTATTTTGTTAGAGCAGGCAGCATGAAGCAGGGCTTTTATTGTGAAGATAGGAAATGTGGATTCGGCCTTTAGAGTTTTGACGGAAGGGACGGCGCGAAAGTCTGTTGAAATAAAAAGTGTTTCTCGCCTTCCTCTCTGTCATTTTTTCATAATAATGAACTGGCAGCAGCCAGCGTCATCTCACAAGACCCTCGGGTGCCGTGAATGTCAATCAAGCAAGCTACGGAATTTGCCGCCAATGTTTTTCTTGTAAAGTGTATGGAAGCTGGATGAATTAGATGCCAAAAACCAACCACTTTCATGTGGTATTGTACAGAAAGGACAACTTTTTATCTCCTCCATTTGAAAATGTGGGCGTTATCATCATTTTGGTCTGATTCCAATCAATGCAAGTCATCAGAATCAGGTAATACACCAACTTATATTCTTGTCTTCGTGAAAGGAAGACATCTATATGTGTTACACATGCTTGTATTATCATTAAACACATTTAACTTGTTTACAAAAATGTCTCTTTCATAAATAAATAAATATAAATGATATACATGAATGAGGTAGATCCCCTCGAGTTGGTCAATTGAAAAGTAGCTCGCCTGCAGAAAAAGTGTGGGCACCCCTGGGTTAGAGTGTCCGCCCTGGTATCGGTAGGTTGTGAGTTCAAACCCCGGCCGAGTCATACCAAAGACTATAAAAATGGGACCCATTGCCTCCCTGCTTGACACTCAGCATCACCCTTGCTCCTGATGGGTCGCAGTTAGGGCCTTCCATCACCATCAGCGTGTGAATGGGTAAATATGGAAATAGTGTCAGAGTGCTTTGAGTACCTAGATGGTAAAAAAAGTGCTATACTAGTATAATTCATTTACTATTCATCCCGTTGCGCTCTACAGTCTGGGAAATACGATATAGGGTTGGAATTGGGGGTTAAATCACGAAAGATTATTCCCGGGCGCGGCCACCGATGCTGCTCACTGCTCTCCTCACCTCCCAAGGGTGATGGGTCAAATGCAGAGAATAATTTCACCACACCAGGTGTGTGTGTAACAATCATTGGTACTTTAACTTTTTAATCTTCATTATTTACTTCAAGTTATTACAGTCTCTCTCTCTCTCTCTCTCTCTCTCTCTCTCTACATATATATATATATATATATATATATATATATATATATATATATATATACATATATTTATACATATATATATATATATATATATATATATATATATATATATGCCTAGTTTTCCTTCTTATATTCTTATTTTTAATGTTATATTTTTATTTTTATAGTTGCTTTTTGTTTTTATAGTTATTGCTATATTTTCTATTCTTTTTCCATTTAAACCACAGTTATTTACTTTTTACTTTCGAAATTCGATCTCAATTCTGTACACTGCTGCTGGAATTTTATTTTCCTGAGGGAACTCTGCTGAAGGAATCAATAAAATACTATCTATCCATCTGTACATATTTATTTGTATATTTTTTATTCAGGCAAAAGGGGGCGGTTTTTCAATTTCTTACACATACTTATTACACATGTCGGTCAAAGGGGGAGCACTTCAAATTTTTACACACACTTGTTATTTCATATGTTGACCACAGGGAAAACACTTCAAATGTTTTCAACACACTTGTTATTTCATATGTTGACCAGAGGGGGAGCACTTCAAATGTTTACACACACTTGTTATTTCATATGTTGACCAGAGGGGGAGCACTTTAAAAACCGACACACAGTCAATTAGAAAAATTCCGTCCTTTTTTGGGACCACCCTAATTGTGATAGATTTCACCACCAGGGGTGCACATGAGACATTCTCTATTAGATGCAATGGTTTTCCTTATTGAGACCATGATTTCGGTCCTAACTTGTTCTCATATGGAAGGTACTTTTTCTTGTTGATGTCTCAAGAAGGGTAGAAATACCAGGACACACACACACACACAGATGAGTGCCTTTGTATCCCCCTTGCTTATTGGGTTTAGTTGTGAAATAAACAAAGTACAAAGCATGTGTAGGCTCTCATGCTTTACCACTACACGGGGTATATTTAAGACAGGGGCTTTAGTGCCTTGTCATAATTACTTTTATTCGAGGTACTTTAACCACAGCTTGTTAGCCCAGAGTGGAGTCACTCCCCATCGGCTGGCTGATTACCTCTCTGGGTGCAGACACACCTGCCTCGCCCCTTTTTCCAACACCCGCTTCTCATTTATATGTATGGATAGTCAGCGGTGCCGCGGCTTTCGTTCCTAATCAGTCGCAAAAGGTCCGACAAAGAACAAATAGTACAAGAAAATTTAGCAATTTTCCGACTAAGAAATATTGCACATCTGATTAATCAAAGGCTGCAGCTATCGATTATTTTAGCAATTAAGTAAGCAAAGGATTAGTTTGTTTGATCGAGTAATCAGATCAAACACACTTTACATCAGGGGTGCCCATTACGTCGATCGCGAGCTACCAGTCGACCGCGGGGGGTGTGTCAGTCGATCTCCAGCCAGGCTTTTAAAAAAAATACACCTATAAACTAGTGATCATCAATCTTCACCAAGACGTCACTTAAATGACATTCACGGTACCGGAGGGTCTTGTGAGATGACGCTGGCTGCTGCAAGATCATTATTATTAAAATATGACCGAGAGGAAGGCGAGAAACACTTTTTATTTCAACAGACTCCGTCAAAACTCTAAAGGCCGACTGCACATTTCCTATCTTCACAATAAAAGCCCTGCTTCATGCTGCCTGCGCTAACTAAATACAGAGTCTCAGAAAACTGGTGTGCACAAGCGATCCCTCAGAAAGCTGGCGTGCACATCACTTGTGCACGCCAGCTTTCCGAGACTCTTATTTTGTTAGCGCAGGCAGCATGAAGCAGGGCTTTTATTGTGAAGATAGGAAATGTGCATTCGGCCTTTAGAGTTTTGACGGAAGGGACGGCGCGAAAGTCTGTTGAAATAAAAAGTGTTTCTCGCCTTCCTCTCTGTCATTTTTTCATAATAATGAACTGGCAGCAGCCAGCGTCATCTCACAAGACCCTCGGGTGCCGTGAATGTCAATCAAGCAAGCTACGGAATTTGCCGCCAATGTTTTTCTTGTAAAGTGTATGGAAGCTGGATGAATTAGATGCCAAAAACCAACCACTTTCATGTGGTATTGTCCAGAAAGGACAACTTTTTTTCTCCTCCATTTGAAAATGTGGGCCTTATCATCATTACTGTCTGATTCCAATCAATGCAAGTCATCAGAATCAGGTAATACACCAACTTATATTCTTGTCTTCGTGAAAGAAAGACATCTATATGTGTTACACATGCTTGTATTATCATTAAACACATTTAACTTGTTTACAAAAATGTCTCTTTCATAACTAAATAAATATAAATGATATATATAAATGAGGTAGATCCCCTCGAGTTGGTCAATTGAAAAGTAGCTCGCCTGCAGAAAAAGTGTGGGCACCCCTGCTTTACATGTATATCCTCAATGCATATTTTAGGGAAATAGTGGAAATAAACAGATTTTGCAACGATGCCGCATGTGTGACGTCTTGGTGGCATTGTGGTGACGAGTTGTTCTCTCGTGGGTGCAGCGTGAGGTAGGAACAATAATTTATTAGTACAAACTAAAACAGACTAAGAACCAAAAACACTTGCTCGAAGGCACTAACAAACAAAACAGAAAGCGCTAGCATGAGCTAGGGACAAACAACTGAAATAGCATGGAAGCTAATGTACACAAAGGTAGTTACCACAAGGCTGGAAAGAGTGACGTCAACTGTAGCGTGAAGCAAACAAGAGTCCAAGAAAGAAGGTCAAACAAAGGCGGTCTTAAATAGGAAGATAACTAATCAAGGGCAGGTGTGCGTGATCAAAGGAGAGACAGGTGTCACTGAATGGGTAACTATGACAACGGAACAAAACCAGGAAGTGCTACAAAGAACTGAGGAAGACAATTACTAAACAGAATGTGATAACAAACAGAACCAAAACCAGAATATGCCATGATCCAAGACGTGGATCATGACAGCATGTCGGCTTTTGGGGTGATTCCAGGACGCAGAGAAGATAGGCACAAGTGCAAGCAGGAGGTCCCTTTACTAGGTATAAAGTGGAAGAAAAGTATCACTAATGCATAGGTCTCTTTGTATGGGCACTTGATTTCTCAGAATAGTATGGGTCTAATCTACTAAGATCCAAATACCACGTGCTGTACAATGGTCTGCACTGTGAGAGAGCGTGTTGTGTGTCACCTACTAGGACTCTGTGCACAATTGATTGCAACTGCAAAAGTTGTGCAGACTGCCCTCTTCGAAGGGGTCACATTAATTTTTTTTTTTTTCTACATTTCAAACACTTTCTTCTAGTCTGCATAACATGTAAATAGAGATGTCTGATAATATCGGCCGATAATTGCTCTAAAATGTAATATCGGAAATTATCGGTTTCAAAATGATCAGTATCGGTTTTAATTTAGTTGTTTTTTATTTATGACTTTTAAAACACCGCTGTGTACACGGACATAGGGAGGAGTACAGAGCGCCAATAAACCTTTAAGGCAC
This sequence comes from Nerophis ophidion, assembly GCF_033978795.1. Taxonomy (NCBI): domain Eukaryota; kingdom Metazoa; phylum Chordata; class Actinopteri; order Syngnathiformes; family Syngnathidae; genus Nerophis; species Nerophis ophidion. The sequence goes on along the minus strand of NC_084636.1, from coordinate 26,333,575 downwards.
TGCCTTTGCGTGCCGGCCCAATTACATAATATATGCAGCTTTTCACACACACAAGTGAATGCAAAGCATACTTGGTCAACAGCCATACAGGTCACACTGAGGGTGGCCGTATAAACAACTTTAACACTGTTACAAATATGCGCCACACTGTGAACCCACACCAAACAAGAATGTATTGTACACAATCTTGTGATTGATTGATTGATACTTTTATTAGTAGATTGCACAGTACAGTACATATTCCGTACAATTGACCACTAAATGGTAACACCCGAATAAGTTTTTCAACTTGTTTAACAGGCATGTGATTTTTCCGTCTAAAGTCGGAATTCAGTCTTTTTTCATCTCGGGGGGAAAAAAAAATCATCTTCCGTTTTTCTGGTTTTTTTTTTCCGACCCTAAGTCAAGATTCGTTTACTTGCCGATTCGTCCTTTGTTATCGAGACGTAGCTTATATTACGCCGTTGTTGATTGGTCGATATGTTCCTTGTGACCAATCAGGACATCTCTCCCGTCCAAAGGCAAAACGCAGTAACTCAATTTTGGTCAAAACTGAGCTGATAATAATTTTGGAGTCCCTAGGTGATATGCTTTACATTAGTGTATGCGATATTGTAATTTGTTCCGTAAGTAAGCTGTTACGCGCATGGCAGGACCTAGCAACTACCACATAACCGCGTAGATACAACAGAAAAACCTAGTATCTCAAGGGACCAATCGGAGCTTCTTTGTCAGTCGCCCTATTGTCTTTAATGAGACATTTGCACGAATGGGGGCCGACGGTCAACCTGATTGTGATATTATGGCACGAGGGGATATTTGGAAGATTGGCCCAGGACGTTGCAAGCACCTTCATTAAATGTATTGTTCTTGATTCTTCCCCTTGCATACTCTTTTGGGCAGATAACTGTGGAGGTCAAAATAAAAACTGGACGCTCTTGCCCAATGTGCAAACGCAGAATGGGGCCCACCCGAGATTGTGATAAAATATCTGGAGAAAGGGCACACGTTCATGTGAGCAGATTCAATCCATGGCTCAATCGGCAAGAAAATGAAAGCTCAAGAAAGCATTTAGACGTTTGATGACTTTGTAGATCTTTGTAAGACAGCATCAAGATAGATTGGTTTTCCTTTGTTTTCTCAAAATCAGCTAGAAGTGAGTTACTAGGTTTTGCCTTTGGACGGGAGATCTGTTATGAATGATGACGTTATTACCGCCATTTTCCAAATGTAAATGATGTCGGTTCTCGAGAGAAAGGACGCTTCACGAGTAAAAAAATTGATAAACCTGTCAAGAAGAAGTTTCGATGGGACTGGATGGAAAGGGAAATCACTGATACTGTTGGGAAAAAGGAAGTTGCGACTTTGTTCGGCGATTTTATTCGGAAAATCGATCGTCCCGGAAAAGTTTTGCGCACGTGGTTTCATGATAATATTGACTATGGATCACGAGGTTTCATGAATTGATTAACGTGGACCCCGACTTAAACTTTAAGTCGGTGTTTATGTTAATCAATTCATGTTAAATCACGGCGCCGCTATAGTTTCTCTGCGTTAGCGCTTATAATAACAATATCACTAATACTTGGTTAATATTCAAATCACAAAATGTAAATATTGTTGGTGCTTTTTGGATGTTTTTTTATTGGATTTTACGGGCGAAATAGAGGACCTCCCATTGGCTCTGCTTACAGACTTTTGTTTATTTACGGCATGGGTGTCAAACTCTGGCCCGCGGGCCAAATTTGGCCGTGTAATTTCATTTGGCCCTTGAGGCAATATCAAATTAACATTATAGCTGGCCCGCCGTTATTAGACAGCAGCTGTGCCGCTGTAACACCGCAATTTCTCACACTTGCCAACCCTTCCGAAAATCTCCCGGGGCAACCATTCTCCCGATTTCCACCCGGACAACAATATTGAGGGCGTGCCTTAAAGGCACTGCCATTAGCGTTCTCTACAACCTGTCGTCACGTCCACATTTCCTCCATACAAACAGCGTGCAGGGCCACTCGCATAATATATGCGGCTATTACACACACATAAGTAAATGCAAGGCATAATTGGTCAACAGCCATACAGGTCACACTGAGGGTGGCCGTATAAACAACTTTACAACTGTTACAAATATGCGCCACACTGTGAACTCACACCAAACAAGAATGACAAACACATTTCGGGAGAACTTCTGCACTTTAACATAACAAACACAACAAAACAAATACCCAGAACCCCTTGCAGCACTAACTCTTTCGGGACGTTACAATATATTTTGATATTTACCTCACAAGGCTGCAAATAGAAAAGAGGCATTACATTTGTATTTAAATTTTATTTGAAAGGCCATTGATGTTTTTTAATTATTACAACCTGTCGTCACGTCCACATATCCTCCAGACAAACAGCGTGCAGACCCACTCGCATAATATATGCGGCTATTACACACACATAAGTGAATGCAAGGCATACTTGGTCAACAGCCATACAGGTCACACTGAGGGTGGCTGTATAAACAACTTTACAACTGTTACAAATATGCGCCACACTGTGAACTCACACCAAACAAGAATGACAAACACATTTCGGCAGTACATCTGCACTGTAACATAACAAACACAACAAAACAAATACCCAGAACCCCTTGCAGCACTAACTCTTTCGGGACGCTACAATATATTTTGATATTTACCTCAGAAGGCTGCAAATAGAAAAGAGGCATTACATTTGTATTTAAATTTTATTTGAAAAGCCATTGATGTTTTTTAATTATTACAACTTGTCGTCACGTCCACATTTCCTCCATACAAACAGCGTGCAGGCCCACTTGCATAATATATGCGGCTAGTACACACACAGAAGTGAATGCAAGCATATTTGGTCAACAGCCATACAGGTCACACTGAGGGTGGTCGTATAAACAACTTTACAACTGTTACAAATATGTGCCACGCTGTGAACTCACACCAAACAAGAATGACAAACACATTTCGGGAGAACTTCTTCACTTTAACATAACAAACACAACAAAACAAATACCCAGAACCCCTTGCAGAACTAACTCTTTCGGGACGCTACAATATATTTTGATATTTACCTCAGAAGGCTGCAAATAGAAAAGAGGCCTTACATTTGTATTTAAATTTTATTTGAAAAGCCATTGATGTTTTTTAATTATTACAACCTGTCGTCACGTCCACATTTCCTCCATACAAACAGTGTGCAGGCCCACTCACATAATATATGCGGCTAGTACACACACAGAAGTGAATGCAAGCATATTTGGTCAACAGCCATACAGGTCACACTGAGGGTGGCCGTATAAACAACTTTACAACTGTTACAAATATGCGCCACACTGTGAAATCACACCAAACAAGAATGACAAACACAGTTCGGCAGAACATCTGCACTGTAACAAAACAAATACCCAGAACCCCTTGCAGCACTAACTCTTTCGGGACGCTACAATATATTTTGATATTTACCTCAGAAGGCTGCAAATAGAAAAGAGGCATTACATTTGTATTTAAATTTTATTTGAAAAGCCATTGATATTTTTTAATTATTGTTATTATTTGAAGCTCGATTTGCATGTCACTATAAAGTTATATAAGCCTTGCTTGTTCAATGTTCAATGCAAAACTTGTTTGGGTCCCTATTAAAAGGTTAATTTGTTCAACCTTGGCCCATGGCTTTGTTCAGTTTTAAATTTTGGCCCACTCTGTATTTGAGTTTGACACCACTGATTTACAAGTTAGAATGCATAAAAAAAAAAAATATATATATATATTCGTAATGTCTTTCATAATGAGCACTTCTCTTTTAAGAGACGCAATCCTCTGCGCACACGTTTAGTAGCTCAGCTTTGCGTGTGCTATCAAGTTGCACACGTTTTAATACACGCAAACTTTTTGTAGATCGAAGCGTACAAAAATCGAGGTACCACCGCATCTGTTTGACATGTGATTGCAATCGTCAGCCCAAACATAAACACATAATGATTATTTGTTCCCAGGTATTGGACGTTATTAAGAAGTGGGAGTCTACCCACAGTAGTTGTGCAATTTCTGGAACAGTACAAACTGTCTGTTCAATGTTCCCTCCCTGATGGAGCGATTAGCCATCCTGTGGTCGGGTCAGAGCACGGTCAGCCGCTGCCACAGTTACTTTTCAGGATTAATTCTTCTAAAAAGAGCCACGGAATCCTCAAATCATGCACTTCAGTGTGACCTAAAGACTTCTTAGTTGTTCATATTGCTGGTAATTACGTTCATGTTTGTCCTGTGTGGAGTCCGTATGTGCGCCAAAACACCAGAGGTTACCGTGTCCGTGCGTCAGCTCTCATACACGGTCAGATCAGTATTTATTGTCGCGGATCTTCTCCGTAGAACCTGACATTTTGCGACGGAGAGAGCACCACCGCACTGCACTCTGTTAAGCCGGGAAAAGGTCAGCTTTCACTGAAGGAGTCGTGTGTGCGACACAAAACTCGGTCGGAGTGACACCGAGGGGAAGAGGAGAAGGTTTCGCTAACTCCTTCTCTCAGCGTGGTCTGTTTTTTTTTTTTTTTTTTCTGGATGCTGTAATCTCCTCATCGCATGGCCAGATTAGCGTCTTGCTCCATATTGTCTGGGTGGTTGGTGGGCTGCTGGATGCAAAGATGTCGGCAGGCAGGGAGGGAGGATGCCACTGCATCAGATTACCTTTTTTTTTATTATTATTTCCATTTTCGTCTTGACTTTTGGCTGTGTTTAGGTTTTTTAAGTACATAGCACAAACCCAATGAGGGTTAAATATAGATGTTCTTTTGATTTTATAATTTTTTTTCTTCAATTAACATTTATTGACATCCAGCATCAGGCATTCCTATCCATTTCAACACATTTACATACATCATATATCTGTTTTCTGCCCTAAATATCAAAACATTTGTTTGTTTATATATTTGTTTGTTTACACCCCCATCCCCCCCTCCCGAAAAAGAAACAGCAGGAAAACTACATAATATTTACAAATACATCAATTAAATAAAGAAAAATAGTAATAATACATTATTAGAAATAATAATCAGAAATAAATTACAATTATATAAACAAATATCCATATACACACACATATATATATATATATATATATATCCATCCATCCATTTCCTACCGCTTATTCCCTTTTGGGGTCGCGGGGGCGCTGGCGCCTATCTCAGCTACAATCGGGCGGAAGGCGGGGTACACCCTGGACAAGTCGCCACCTCATCGCAGGCCTAACACAGATAGACAACATTCAGACACACATTCACACATATATCCATCCATCCATCCATCCATTTTCTACCGCTTATTCCCTTTCGGGGTCGCGGGGGGCGCTGGCGCCTATCTCAGCTACAATCGGGCGGAAGGCAGGGTACACCCTGGACAAGTCGCCACCTCATCGCAGGGCCAACACAGATAGACAGACAACATTCACACACTAGGGCCAATTTAGTGTTGCCAATCAACCTATCCCCAGGTGCATGTCTTTGGAAGTGGGAGGAAGCCGGAGTACCCGGAGGGAACCCACGCATTCACGGGGAGAACATGCAAACTCCACACAGAAAGATCCCGAGCCTGGATTCGAACCCAGGACTGCAGGAACTTCGTATTGTGAGGCAGACGCACTAACCCCTCTGCCACCGTGAAGCCCATAACACATATATATATATATATATATATATATATATATATATATATATATATATATATATATATATATATATATATATATATAATATATATATATATATATATATATATATGTATGTATGTATGTAAACAGGGAGTAATCCTTTTTTTTCTTTTGATTTTTATATGATGAATTAAACTGTTATCCAACAGAGCTGCTGCGAAAAAAGACGTTTTACAGTAGTACCTAAATGTATGTGCAAAAAAAGGAATAAACAGCAGGAAAACAAAGTAATGTTTACAAATACAGTCCATAAATTAAATTAAGAAAAAAAAATATTATTAATACTCATAATCAGAAATAAAATAATATAAACAAATGTATATCTAGACATATAGGGAGTAATCATTTTTTCTTTGGATTTTCATACGATGAATTATACTGTGATCCAACAGAGCTGCTGCGAAAAATGCCGTTTTACAGTAGTACCTAAACTGATGTGCTTAACTAAACTGGAAAAAACGCCTCAATGAAAAGGAGTAGACAATATTAATGCATGCAAAACAATCTTCCAATGGAACTAGTCAAAATTGTCTTCTAGCTTAAAAAACCTGAAAGTGATCTTGAAATGAGCAATTAAAACATACAATTAGCTATACTCACTAATATTATTTGTTTTATTCTTCTCTAAAAACAAGCTATTGTGTCCAAGTGGAAACAAATTACTATTCAGGGGACTGTGACTTGTATTAAGTTTGTTTAGATATGTTTTACTAAAAAATTAGATTTATATATACTTGATGAGATTGTTTGTTTTTCCAGTGTTTTACAGAGCTTTTAAGTCAAATCACTTCTATCTCAAATCAACAAACTCCCATTGTAATTAATTAAAATGAATTAATTAGTGTTTGGCCCTCCAAAAATCACCATTTTAAAATGTGACAAGGCTTATAAAATTATATATATAATATATCAGTGTATATATCATATACTGTATACATGATATGTAAATATTACAAATATTACATACATATTTTATATTGCTACTACGGTACATTTTTTGTGTACTTTATACCTGCATTATCCTTTCCATCCTTACACTTTTTATCCTTTGTAACTGAGCTACTGTGTGGAGCAGTTTCCCTAGTGGATCATTAAAGTTTCTCTAAGTCTATGTCTAAGGCTTTGAGAAAGAAAGAAAAACTTTTAGTTGAGAAATATTGTATAAAAGTAATGCTAATAAACGCACTGCTGCCAACTACAATGGTTTTATAAAGTAATGTAATGATAATGTAAAGTATTTACATTAGAGAGCAGACATTTATGGTATGTACTTCCTGTTGCTTCTCTGTCAAACACACCATCAGCGGCTTTTCCATATTTTCATGGATAAATGTTCACCATATAGATATTTTGAATATGTAATTTGCTGGCGTTGGAATCATTCTGCATCAGTATGGTGCTTAGCAGAGTAGCAGGGACAGGCTTGATTGGCTTCACCAATTTTTGGTGAAGCCAATGGGGCGGTTTAGCTCGGTTGGTAGTGCGGCCATGCCAGCAACTTGAAGGTTGCAGGTTCGATTCCCGCTTCCACCATCCTAGTCAATGCTGTTGTGTCCCTGGGCAAGAAACTTTACCCACCTGCTCCCAGTGCCACCCACACTGGTTTAAATGTAACTTGGATATTGGGTTTCACTATGTAAAGTGCTTTGAGTCACTAGAAAAAAGCGCTATATAAATATAATTCACTTCACTTCACAATTTTTTATTTCATGAATATCCTTTGCTTCTTCTTCTCAGCACTGTCACTTTCTTTCTTACCATGATTGGAAAATAAAGTTACATCGATCTGTAGCTATAAGATAGTCTAGAAAGTAGGGCTGGGCTAAATGGCTGAAAACTATATCACAATATACATTTTTTTTTATTGATCAGTATTGATAAATATTGATACTTTTCATGACTTATTTAAGCCTGCCAATAAATACAGTAAAACAATTTCCGACTTACCAAGAATGCTATATATCAGTGGAGAAGGTGTATGTTAGCCTGGTAGGATGAGCGCGGCCAAGGTAACAAAATATTTCAAATAGATTTGAAGGCAGTTGCAGATTTCAGACACTAGATGGCATTATTGTATACGCTATTGAGCACTACACAGTAGCTTGGGAATCCGGATTCAAACCAACAAAACTAAAAGACAAGTTTTTCTTATTGAGTTGATACATGAAGATATTACCGTTTCTCTTCTCACTCCATGCAGAGAATCCACAGCAAGACAGAAAGACACCCCGTCTTTCTGTCTCGCTGTAGTTGATACTCTTACCTGATTGGCTGTTAACGTATCCCTCCCGTTGCTCGGTGACACTTCCTGTTTCCTGGAAAGTAAAACCAGATGTTTTGAGCGGATTTTATGAAGCTCATTGTGACATTTGTTATGCCAACTAATGGCAGGGATGCTTGTAACTAAACATTTTGCTTTCAACTTAAATCAAAACAATTAGCTGAAAGACGACTGAAAGACTGCTTTTTGCAGATGATGTGGTCCTGATGGCTTCATCTGACCGGGATCTTCAGCTCTTGCTGGATCGGTTCGCAGCCGAGTGTGAAGCGACCGGAATGAGAATCAGCACCTCCAAGTCCGAGTCCATGGTTCTCGCCCGGAAAAGGCTGGAATGCCATCTCCGGGTTGGGGAGGAGACCCTGCCCCAAGTGGAGGAGTTCAAGTACCTAGGAGTCTTGTTCACGAGTGAGGGAAGAGTGGATCGTGAGATCGACAGGCGGATCGGTGCGGCGTCTTCAGTAATGCGGACGTTGTACCGATCCGTTGTGGTAAAGAAGGAGCTGAGCCGGAAGGCAAAGCTCTCAATTTACCGGTCGATCTACGTTCCCATCCTCACCTATGGTCATGAGCTTTGGGTCATGACCGAAAGGATAAGATCACGGGTACAAGCGGCCGAAATGAGTTTCCTCCGCCGTGTGGCGGGGCTCTCCCTTAGAGATAGGGTGAGAAGCTCTGCCATCCGGGAGGGACTCAAAGTAAAGCCGCTGCTCCTTCACATCGAGAGGAGCCAATTGAGGTGGTTCGGGCATCTTGTCAGGATGCCACCCGAACGCCTCCCTAGGGAGGTGTTTAGGGCACGTCCAACCGGTAGGAGGCCACGGGGAAGACCCAGGACTCGTTGGGAAGACTATGTCTCCCGGCTGGCCTGGGAACGCCTCGGGATCCCCCGGGAAGAGCTAGACGAAGTGGCTGGGGAGAGGGAAGTCTGGGTTTCCCTGCTTAGGCTGTTGCCCCCGCGACCCGACCTCGGATAAGCGGAAGATGATGGATGGATGGATGGACGACAGTCACATACTCAAAACACTCTTAGACTGTACGTCTTTGCTATTCAGAAGAAAAAAATAAATAGGTGCATTTGCTTACATGTTGTGGCATAATTCAGGTTAATACTGCCATGCTTTTATTTTGACGTTTACTTTGCACTGAGCAGAAAGTCACCGGGCACAGTTTAAAGGCTGTGTGACGACACAGTTGTTATTGTTATATAAATAAAAATGGTAATACATTAAAAAAATATATTTAGAATTATTCGTTATTTATAATAAGGGTTAGAAATAACCCTTATTGTTTTTTCACGCTGCCACAAAGGATGATCAATTTGAGGCGATACAGTACCAACTCAGTACCTGGGAACTGATACTGGTACTCAACGGTACCATATTTTGGTTGGTGTGTTAAAGTTAAGTTACAGTACCAATGATTGTGACATTGTGAAGTTATTACCTGCATTTGACCCATCACCCTTGATCACTCCCCGGAAGGAGAATGTGTTGATAAATGTTCATTGCTCCAAATGTTGTTTTTAGGGTCCGCCAGGCCCATTGCCAAAGGACCCCACAGGAGTCTTTTGGCGGTGGGCCAAAGACCCTAATGAAACTGTAACGTTTTATTATTATTATTCTTTATTCTTTATTATTATTATTCCGCACCTTCGCACCCTAATTTGACCCCCATAATGTGCTTCAAAACTCACCAAATTTGACACACACGTCGATCCAGCAAACCTTCCCAACTTATTAAGCAACCAAGCCCCAAAAATAAAAATTGCGCGCTAGCGCCCCCTAGGAAGAAACAAAACAGACTGCTTGTAACTTCCGCTAGGAATGTCATAGAGACATGAAACAAAAACCTATATGTAGGTCTGACTCAGACCTACATTTCCAATTAGAAACGTCTATAGCAAAAATCAACAGAAGTTTCGCAAAAACTCATTCAAAGCTAAATTTTTTCCAAAAATGCTATTTTTGCCTCTTTGAGCTGTAATTTGACCCCCTTAAAATGCTTCAAAACTCACCAAACTTGACACACACATCAGTACTGGCAAAAATTGCGATCTAAGGAAAAAACTAAACCCGAAAATTAAAAAATGCGCTCTAGCGCAATTTTTGAATAAAACACAGAAAAAACTGCTCCTAGAAAGAAAACACAAACAAAATTGCTTGTGACTTCCAGTAGGAATGTCGGAAAGACATGAAACAAAAACTTCTATGTAGGTCTCACTTAGACCTACATTTTAATAATTGACAGCCTGCAGAAAAAATCAACAGGAAGTTGGCAATTACCCCTTCAAAATGAAAGTTTTGTGAAAACCCGTCACCTTTTTTCAAACGTAGACTCCTCCGAGTGCGTTTGTCGTTTCGGTGACCCCCTTAACATGCTTCAAAACTCACCAAATTTTACACACACATCAGGACTGGCGAAATTGCCATCTAATAAAAAAACAGACCCCTAAAGTCATAATTGCGCTTTAGCGCCCCCTAAGAAAAAACCCTGACAAAACTGCTTGTAACTTCTGTTAGGAATGTCATAGAGACATGAAACAAAAACTTCTATGTAGGTCTGACTTAGTCCAGAGCTTGGCAGCGGCCAAAGGCGAACCCGACCAACGCTCCTTGCAGCTTTAATCTTTCACTTGTTGTTCTCGTTTGCAATTACTCTACTGTACTCTATCATGTAGTTGACTTTGCATGCAGTGGCAATTCCAAACCATTAGATGGCATCAGTGTATATGCTGCAGTGTATTGCCCTGGCCAGGAAGTAGTCTTTGCCATAAGTTGACTGTGGCAGATTTTTCTCGTGTTGAGCCCTATAAAGTGTTCATACGGTAAGTATTGTACATATTACACACCAGCAGTTTGGTTGTCAAAGTGCATCTTAGTTGTAGTGCACATTACCAAATTTGGAGGTTTCGAAATCGCCATGTGAATTTGCTCATGCTTATTGTTAGCATGTATATGGCAAACCAATTTAAATTAAGCTAGGGCATTTTGGAAATGTGGAGTTTTCTATTAGGCGTACTTGCCTTGTTGGCATTGAAAATTGGAACCAATTCCCAACGTACGGCCCGTGGGCCGAATTAGGCCCGCTAACAGATTTAATGCAGCCCGCAGATGAGTTATCTAAGTACAAAAATGAGCTGCATCTTTTTTAATGAAATAAACTGCTGTCTTAAATATGTCCACTAGATGTCGCAATGGCAATTCAATGACACTGTTTAAAGATGACGTGTTAGCTGAATTTAAGCGACCTCTGGATTGGCTGCCGCTACTCCAATCAGCGCAGGTGCAAGCAATCAGCTGCTCCTGTTGTGTCTGGCAGCAGATGGCGGCCAACTAAAACTGTGGCGACGCACAATACCTTCTTTAATTGTAAGTTATCCACTCAGGATAAAATAACAAAACTGTAAGATGCAATGACTTAAGTCAACATGACCATCATCTTTGTAGTTAAGACTTCCGTGCAGCATTTGCAATTGGTTGACGGCACGATGTGCACCCTGAACTCCATTGTAAAAATGTGTGTTTCTACATTTGTTGTTTGTTCTATTCTATTGCATGCCTACATCTATCATGTTCACATTGGTTAAGTTTGTAGTTTTGTCACCTTGATTTTGGCTAAGGTGTCATTTTGATCTTTTTTTTTTATATAATAATTGTAATATTTGATATATTAATGATGATAAATGAATGTGTTGTGGCAATTCCAGATGTCATGACCAAACATCAGATTGCTTTCCCAAACACGTCTTTTTTGGTGAACTGCCGACATGAGAATGCTTAACAGGAAGTGCTTAAAGTTTAATAGCTTTTTCAATACACTGTGACAACGTCTTAGTTCATTGTGTTCTTCATGATATTTTTGAAGATGCACCATTTTTTTTTTGCCATGAGTAATATTTGCAATGTGTACATTTTCGGAATATGATTGTTAAATTTTTGGCCAAAGTAGAACCAAGGTAACAATCCGAAGTAGTTTTTGTTTTTAAGTATTTATGCCATGATTTTACCATGTGGGAAAATATTTTTCCTCCATGTGGCCCCTGAGCTAAAGTTAGTTTGACACCCCTGGCCTGGAGGCACTTTGACGGAGTTCGCTCTGAGCGCTGCTTGAGGGATTGTTTCCTCGCCAAGTGTTTGCAACCGGACGAGACGTCACGAACAATAAAGGTATCTTGCATGAATCCATACCATGGTAGTACTGACGGAATTCAGCTGGTGCCTATTAGAGTTCTAAACAGGTTACTATTTAGATACTCCAATTTAGACCTGCTTCAGAGTTGAAGATTTATTTTGCTTATTTTCTTCTATGACACATGTCTAAAATAGTTTTTGTCCCGTTTTATAGGATTTTTTTTTGCCTCATGCGGCTCAATTCCAAGAATAAACACGTGTTATATTGTTATCATAGCAACTATTATCCCCTATTATCGCACATCCATTGGTTTACCCAGCATGCAAGATTATGAAATAACTAAATGATTTCAACCTATAAAAAAAAAAAAAAAAAGATATTTATCGAACCGCCTTCCCTGCATGCGTGCCCCGCCGCACGCCTTCCTCTGCGTCTCTTTCTGTCTCCGGCGAGCTCCGTGCAGAAATGATTTCCATTCCTGTTGAATTAATGAGCTTCGGCTGAACGGAGGAGATTCAAAACACACACACACACGCACACACACATCCAGTAGAGTCTGTATGTTCTGAAGTTCGGCCACATTTTGCTATTTTTACATTTTTTTATGTTGCAGCTTTTAGACAGACATATATTTCAGTTTGAATCTTGAGGTGCACATGCACCCACCTGAATGGCGTTACAGTGCACAACACAACCGCCCGACAGGCTTCTCGGGGCTGGATCCGGGGTGGTCACCATGGTAACGGCCTACTCTGTTAATAGCTACCAAATGCTGCCATGTTGGTGCTGTTTTGTGTCCACTCTCGGAATTTTTTTTTTTTTTTTTTTTATACAAATTCTATGTAACATGATTTGATTGAACTCAAACTCTTTATGATTAATTGCTGCAAAAATGTTTTTGTTTAATATATAACATTTTTTTCTTAATTACTACAAAATATGTGTTAGTAATGCAAATTGTATTTTCAATCATTTTTATTTAAATGTTTAAATACTTTATTATATCTAACAAATGCCACCATCTTAGTGCTGTGTTTGTCCATGAGAGGGATTTTATTGTATAGTTTGTTCAGTTCAGTTTCAGTTTCAGTTAATTTCGAACACGCCCAGGAAGTCGTGTTTTGTTTTGGTCATGTTATGTTTTGTTTTTTGGACACTCAGTTCCTGTTTTGCACTTCCTGATTTTTTTTTTTGCTACCATGACTACTAATTGGTTTTCACCTGTCACGCACCTGTCTCACAATTTGGCACTCGCTCACCTGTTTTCAATAATCATGTCACTGCTATTTAAGCCATTCTGTTTTTGTTCTTCGTCCTGGCAACGTCAATCAATCAATGTTTATTTATATAGCCCCAAATCACAAATGTCTCAAAGGACTGCACAAATCATTACGACTACAACATCCTCGGAAGAACCCACAAAAGGGCAAGGAAAACTCACACCCAGTGGGCAGGGAGAATTCACATCCAGTGGGACGCCAGTGACAATGCTGACTATGAGAAACCTTGGAGAGGACCTCAGATGTGGGCAACTCCCCCCCCCCCCCTCTAGAGGACCGAAAGCAATGGATGTCGAGCGGGTCCAACATGATACTGTGAAAGTTCAATCCATAGTGGCTCCAACACAGCCGCGAGAGTTCAGTTCAAGCGGATCTAAGACAGCAGCGAGAGTCCCGTCCACAGGAGACCATCTCAAGCGGAGGCGGATCAGCGAGCGGTCCATCCTGGGTCTCGACTCTGGACAGCCAGTACTTCATCCATGGTCATCGGACCGGACCCCCTCCACAAGGGAGGGGGGGGACATAGGAGAAAAAAATCGCCTCTTTTACGCCCTCGATCACCTGCTACGCACCTTGCTATCTGTGCTATTGATCCATGCCCCTTGTTTCGGTCACAGTAGGCAGTTGTGTTATTCATGCCACAGTGCAAGTTTTTGTTTCATGTTTATATTTTGTTGCCTTTGTGCTAGTCTTTTGTATTATAGCCCAGTTTTTGTACCGCCATTGTGCGCGCTTTTTGTAATTTCATTTGGCCCCTCGAGGCGATATCAAATTAACATTAGAGCTGGCATATACAGTGGCTGTGCCGCTGTAACACCGCGTTCACCGCTAATATTCATACTTGCCAACCCTCCCGGGAGACTTCCGGAGTTCAGTGCCCCTCCTGAAAATCTCCCCGGGCAACCATTCTCCCGAATATCTGCCTTTAACGTTCTCTAAAACCTGTCGTCACGTCCACTTACCCTCCATACAAACAGCTTCATAATGTAAGCGGCTTATACACACTCATAAGTGAATGCATGGCATACTTGGTCAACAGCCATACAGGTGACACTTGAGGGTGGCCGTATAAACAACTTTAACACTGTTACAAATATGTGCCACACTGTGAACTCACACCAAACAAGAATGACAAATACATTTCGGGAGAACACCTGTACCGTAACACAACAGAACAAATACCCAGAACTAACTCTTCTGGGACACTACAATACACGCTACCACCTAAAAGGTTAATTTGTTCAACCTTGGCCCGCGGCTTTGTATGCTCTAAGGTTATAATTCTCCTCTTTTGTTGGGAAATATAGTTGGGTAGTGGCTTACATTTTGCTTTACACATAATTTTAGCTGTTTACAAATGCACCAAATCGTTGAATTTCAACATTTGTCACTCAGTAAATAAAGCTTTGTATTCATCCTCAAACTATTAGTTTATTTTACTAATTGGATTCAAAAAGAGTTGGTATTCATTTGAATATGATTTATTCCGTTTCTTTTATTTCAAATGACTTATTGTGCCTTCCCGAGGTCTGCGTGTCGTCAAGAAATGTGAACGCCTCAAACAGGTGGTTTAATTCAACAAATTATGAACAATAGAGGCGCACGTGATGGAGCATTTAGTCAAAACGTTGTAATTGCGGCGCCGGCGGCCATTGTCATGCGCCACTTGAAACCTCCGTCAAGCTCAGGGGGGGGTGAACAAAGGAGGGGCTGATTCCAATGAGACCATTCCCTTTTTTCTTTTTCTCGAAAAGCGGTGAGAGGAACGGAAAAGCTGTAAAGAGCACGGCGGACGTCATTGTTGTGCATGTGTAACAACCTGCAAGTGAGTTTACGGCACCTCCTTGATTTGTTTCTTTGCCGCCGTTTGTCATCTTTGAAACAAACAATATCATCTCTTCTCTCTTTGGGTCTGAGGCAACCAGTCGACAGTCAATAATCAGTTAAATAGCATTGATCACCACCGTTTAGTTTCCCGGCCAGCTACTTAGGTTGTAAAGCTGATCAATGGACGTGAATGGGAGCCACCTAGATGGCGGAATTGACCGGGGGCCGGGATCGCGCTCGGCAATCAAATCGTTTGTCTTCATTTGCTCTTCAATTATGCCTCGTAATGGCCGCTGTCAAAAACACAAGCCGAAATCCGCGGAGGAAGCGTATCGCGTGTCTGGATGCGGGGTCCACAGAAGTGTGGAGGCCCTTGTGGAGTGGACCGGGTCTGACCTAGAGTGGAGTAGAGCGCCCTTCCTAAAATCATCAATCACTTCTTGTGAAGCGTGAGCGAGGCATGTGGGATTTTTTTTTTTTGGGGGGCTTTCAAATTTTGGCTTTCATGTCGGACCGCTACTACTTTTTCTTGCTTTATTGATGGAGCTCATTAGCATGGAGTAATGAGAGAGCGGAAAAACAGTAACAGAAACCCCTTACCGTATATGTTAGCAGCATAATTATACTCCCAATGCTCAATCAATGTTTATTCATGTAGCCCTAAATCACAAGTGTCTCAAAGGGCTGCACAAGCCACACCAACATCCGCGGTAAAGAGCCGACCTTTTTTTTTTTTACAAGTTAAGTTACAAGTTTATTCACAATACCATATAACAATTACAATAGTGGTGAATATCATCATTTAAAGATGTTGGTACGTGAAAGGGTCCCCCAAATAAGCTAGAACAGGGGTGCCCACACTTTTTCTGCAGGCGAGCTACTTTTCAATTAACCAACTCGAGGGGATCTACCTCATTTATATATATCATTTATATTTATTTATTAATGAAAGAGACATTTTTGTAAACAAGTTAAATGTGTTTAATGATAATACAAGCATGTGTAACACATATAGATGTCTTTTTTTCACAAAGACAAGAATATAAGTTGGTGTATTACCTGATTCTGATGACTTGCATTGATTGGAATCAGACAGTAATGATGATAACGCCCACATTTTCAAAAGGAGGAGAAAAAAAGTTGTCCTTTCTGTACAATACCACATGAAAGTGGTTGGTTTTTGGCATCTAATTCATCCAGCTTCCATACACTTTACAAGAAAAACATTGGCGGCAAATTCCGTAGCTTGCTTGATTGACACTCACGGCACCCGAGGGTCTTGTGAGATGACGCTGGCTGCTGCCAGTTCATTATTATGAAAAAATGACAGAGAGGAAGGCGAGAAACACTTTTTATTTCAACAGACTTTTGCGCCGTCCCTTCCGTCAAAACTCTAAAGGCCGACTGCACATTTCCTATCTTCACAATAAAAGCCCTGCTTCCTGCTGCTTGCGCTAACAAAATAAGAGTCTCGGAAAGCTGGCGTGCACAAGTGATGTGCACGCCAGCTTTCTGAGGGATCGCTTGTGCACGCCAGTTTTCCGAGACTCTGTATCTAGTTAGCGCGGGCAGCATGAAGCAGGGCTTTTATTGTGAAGATAGGAAATGTGCAGTCGGCCTTTAGAGTTTTGACGGAAGGTACGGCGCGAGAGTCTGTTGAAATAAAAAGTGTTTCTCGCCTTCCTCTCGGTCATATTTTCATAATAATGATCTTGCAGCAGCCAGCGTCATCTCACAAGACCCTCCGGTACCGTGAATGTCATTTAAGTGACGTCTTGGTGAAGATTGATGATCACTAATTTTTAGGTCTATTTTTTTTAAAAGCCTGGCTGGAGATCGACTGACACACCCCCCGCGGTCGACTGGTAGCTCGCGATCGACGTAATGGGCACCCTTGAGCTAGAAGAAGCTTTTAACAGGGGGTTCAAAGGACAATATATACATGGAAAGATTAAACATGGTAGCAAGCACAACAACAAAAAACAAAAACAAAACAACAACAACGCTATTTGATAAACAGTCAGTTGAATATGCTACAAAGACAACATACCGTATTTCCTTGAATAGCCGCCGGGGCGCTAATTAATTTAAAACCTCTTCTTACTCCTGCGCTTATTCAAAGCATGCGGTAAAAGTAAGCAGGCGCTAATAACTTTAAAACATCTTCTCAGCCCTGCGCTTATCAATGGCATGCAGTAGAAAATTAAGTGTGATTAAAAAACTAAATTTAAAAATAATGATTCTGCGTCCGCGGTCCGGTGGTTGGGGTCACTGCTCTACAGCATGTCATCATGCCCACTTTTACACCATGCTGTTTATGTGCCGGCCGGACGCATGCATTTCACTGCTTCTCATACGAGATTGCAATGCATACTTGGTCAACAGCCATACCTTTTACACTGATGGTTGTGATATAAACAACTTTAAAACTCTTACTAATATGCGCCACACTCTGTGAACCCACACCAAGCACATTTCTGGAGAGCATTGGCTCTGTGGCACATTATAAACGCGGCATAGAGATTACCCATAATGCCGTGCATCCGTGACTCTTGGCTATATTATACACACGCCCCCAATCCCGCCCACCTCAACCAACGCACGGAGGGGGGTGGGCGGGTTTTGGTGCCAGCGGGTGTATGGACGGTGTAGCCAGGAGTCGTGGATGCGTTGCATTCTGGGTAGGTGTTGTGTTGCGTTTGTGGTGTATTGCAGGCCCGATGTTCTCCAGAAGTGTGTTTGTCATCGTTTAATGTGGGTTCGCGGAGTGTGGCGCGTATTGGTAGGAGTGTAGAAGTTGTTTTATATCACAACCATTAGTGTGATCTGTATGGCTGTGGAAAAAGACCCCTGGTTTACTACACACAGTATAAGCAAAAAAAACCCTCCCCCACCGTTTTGAAAATGACGGCAGGGGAAGCGTCACTCGTGACGGTCCGAATCACTCTCGCTGCTGGTGGCCATGATTGTAAACAATGGGCGAATGTGAGGAGCTCCATAACCCGTGACGTCACGCGCACATTGTCTGCTACTTCCGGTACAGGCAAGGCTTTTTTATTAGCGACCAAAAGTTGCGAACTTTATCGTCGATGTTCTCTACTAAATCCTTTCAGCAAAAATACAGCAATATCGCGAAATGATCAAGTATGACACATAGAATGGACCTGCTATCCCTGTTTAAATAAAATCTCATTTCAATAGGCCTTTAAAGTTGCTCTCCTGATGGTTTTAGTGCTTGACTATACTGCAGGAATAAACTAGCATTGAGGCAAGGAGGGAGGGGATCGGACCCCCACGCCTCCCGTACCCCACCTATTTTACTGTACCCTTTTTCCTTTAGCTCCCATTTGGTTTAATTGGCAAAACCAACCCCCATCCTTGGCCTGCTCATACATCACAGCCATTCGTGGCAGGATATGAGTCCCCTTTCCTGCCTCTCTCTCCCCCCCCACTCTCCCTTCTCCTGTACCTGTTAACGAGTCACATTCCTCTATTTATTTTTTTATCATTCCTTATGAATTTTGTATTAGTTTCGTTTAGTCTTTATTTGTAGGGACAATGCACAGAGACATTAAACTCAAAGACTAACACTATATTGCCTATTTACTTGGCCTGGGATTAAACAAAAAAAAATCAAGGACTTAGGCATGGAGACTGTTTCTTCAAACATTTGTGAAAGAAAGGGCCGCTCAGTAATTTCCAGCGCGGGACTGTCATAGGATGCCACCCGTGCAACAAATCCGGTCGTGAAATTCCTCGCTCCTAAATATTCCAAAGTCAACTTTGTTATAAGAAAAGTGAAGAGTTTGGGAACAACAGCAACTCAGCCATGAAGTGGCAGGCAGGCCATATGAACTGATGCTGAAGCGCATAGTGCAAAGAGGTCGCTCGACTTTCTGCACAGTCAGTTGCTACAGAGCTCCAAACTTCATGTGACCTTCCAATTAGCCCACGTACCGTACGCAGAGAGCTTTATTAAACGGGTTTCCATGGCCGCCCGGCTGGATCTAAGCCATACATCACCAAGTCCAATGCAAAGTGTCGGATGCAGTGATGTAAAGCACGTCGCCACTGGACTCTAGAGCAGTGGAGACGCCTTCCCTGGAGTGATGAATCACGCTTTTCCATCTGGCAATCTGATGGATGAGTCTGGGTTTGGAGGTTGCCAGGATGTGCCGAGTGTGGAATTTGGTGGAGGAGGAATTATGGTGTGAGGTTGTTTTTCACGAGTTGGGCTTGGCCCCTTAGTTCCAGTGAAAGGAACTTTGAATGCTCCAGGATACCAAAACGTTTTGGACAATTTCACGCTCCCAACCTTGTGGGAACAGTTTGGAGCGGGCCCCTTCCTCTTCCAACATGACTGTGCACCAGTGCATAAAGCAAGGTCCATAAAGACATGGATGACCGAGTCTGGTGTGGATGAACTTGACTGGCCTGCACAGAGTCCTGACCTGAACTTGATAGAACACCTTCAGGATGAATTAGAACGGAGACTGAGAGCCAGGCCTTCTGTGACCTCATTCAATGCGCTTTTGGAAGAATGGTGGAAAATTCCTATGAACACACTCCGCAGCCTTGTGGACAGCCTTCCCAGAATAATCGAAGCTGTAATAGCTGCAAAAGGTGGACGCACATCATATTGGAACCCTTTGGGTTAGGAATGGGATGGTACTTCAAGTTCATATGTGAATCAAAGCAGGTGGCGAATTACTTTTGGCAATATAGTGTATGTTCTGCACCAGATTACAGCAAAATAGCTCAATTCCATCTGCAGTACCGTGGCTACCTAAATTAAAGAGATGCAGAAATAATGCAATAAAATAAAAATGATGTTATAGCATGTAATCAAATGAAGAAAAGTCATAACATGCCCTCTCAATGACGCATTATTAGACAATATGAGATTATTCCCTTCCTTCCCCTTCTCCTTGTTTTCCTCCCTCCATGCCCCTTGTTGTTACCAAGCGACCCCCTCTCCTCCATCCCCTCGCCTCGCTCTCCCGCCGCTATCTCTCGCGCTTCTCCATCCCGCCGCCCTTTCAACTCCTCCGCCCCTCCTCGTCGCCTCCCTCCCTCCCTCCCTCCACCCATCCATCTCTCTCTCTCTAGCTTTCTCGCTCCGGCTGAGGACAAGGAGGTGAAAGGCAAGCGGATTACAGCTGCGGTTTAATCTGGCTGACCCACCAAGGGATTGCTCTCTGCTTTGCCGTGAGGCTGCAGGGCAGCGAGGACGGGGAGGGAGGAAGGGAGGGAAGGTGCACAGGAGCAGGTGAATGTAAATAATTTGCCCCGTTTGAAGAGTTGTATAAAAAATAAGGACACCCCATCATAGGCGCCGATCTACATTTCTGCCAGTGGGTGCTCGGTGTGTGTAACACTTGAGTATGGGGAACATATTCACCATGAATTATTTGCTTATTAACATGCACATTTGTAACATATTGACTCTTAATTAGTCATTATTTAGTACTTATTAAGCCTTATTCTTATTATACACAGAAAGTGTAGTCATACACCAAAGACTATAAAAATGGGACCCATTGCCTCCCTGCTTGGCACTCAGCATCAGGGGTTGGAATTGGGGGTTAAATCACCATGAATGATTACCGGGCGCGGCACCGCTGCTGTCCACTGCTCCCCTTACTTCCCAGGGGGTGATCAAGGGGATGGGTCAAATGCAGAGGACACATTTCACCACACCTAGTGTGTGTGTGTGTGTGTGACAATTATTGGTACTTTAACTCAAACTTAATGTTTCCAAAAGGTGAATGTAAAAGCAGTAAAACAGCTGATCAAACAAAACAGAGGTCATCGTCATGGAAGCTAGCTCTCCAATCCACTAAAACCAGGAGTGTCAAATTCATTTTATCTCAGGGGCCGCATGGAGGAAAATCTATTCCAGGGGTGCCCACACTTTTTCTGCAGGCGAGCTACTTTTCAATTGACCAACTCGAGGGGATCTACCTCATTTATATATATCATTTATATTTATTTATTTATTTATGAAAGAGACATTTTTGTAAACAAGTTAAATGTGTTTAATGATAATACAAGCATGTGTAACACATATAGATGTCTTTCTTTCACGAAGACAAGAATATAAGTTGGTGTATTACCTGATTCTGATGACTTGCATTGATTGGAATCAGACAGTAATGATAACGCCCACATTTTCAAATGGAGGAGAAAAAAAGTTGTCCTTTCTGTACAATACCACATGAAAGTGGTTGGTTTTTGGCATCTAATTCATCCAGCTTCCATACACTTTACAAGAAAAACATCGGCGGCAAATTCCGTAGCTTGCTTGATTGACATTCACGGCACCCGAGGGTCTTGTGAGATGACGCTGGCTGCTGCCAGTTCATTATTATGAAAAAATGACAGAGAGGAAGGCGAGAAACACTTTTTATTTCAACAGACTTTCGCGCCGTCCCTTCCGTCAAAACTCTAAAGGCCGACTGCACATTTCCTATCTTCACAATAAAAGCCCTGCTTCATGCTGCCTGCGCTAACAAAATAAGAGTCTCGGAAAGCTGGCGTGCACAAGTTATGTGCACGCCAGCTTTCTGAGGGATCGCTTGTGCACGCCAGTTTTCCGAGACTCTATATTTAGTTAGCGCAGGCAGCATGAAGCAGGGCTTTTATTGTGAAGATAGGAAATGTGCAGTCGGCCTTTAGAGTTTTGACGGAAGGTACGGCGCGAGAGTCTCTTGAAATAAAAAGTGTTTCTCGCCTTCCTCTCGGTCATATTTTAATAATAATGATCTTGCAGCAGCCAGCGTCATCTCACAAGACCCTCCGGTACCGTGAATGTCATTTAAGTGACGTCTTGGTGAAGATTGATGATCACTCATTTTTAGGTCTATTTTTTTTAAAAGCCTGGCTCAAGATCGACTGACACACCCCCCGCGGTCGACTGGTAGCTCGCGATCGACGTAATGGGCACCCATGATCTATTCCAACGTGGGCGGGACGGGTAAAAATCATGGCATGATGACTTAAAAATACAACTTCAGTTTGTTTTACCTTGGCTCAAAATAGAAAAAGCACATTCTTAAGGTAAATGCTGTTCATTATTATTAAATGACTTCGTAAAACTACTGTATTTTTCGGACTATAAGTCGCAGTTTTTTTTCATAGTTTGGCCGGGGGTGCGATTTATACTCAGGAGCGATTTATGTGTGAAATTGTTACGGATTACCGTAAAATATCAAATAACGTAAGAGACTTAGACGTATAAGATTTCATGGGATTTAGCAATTAGGAGTGACAGATTATTTGGTAAAAGTATAGCATGTTCTATATGTTATAGTTATTAGAATGACTCTTACCATAATATGTTACATTAACATACCAGGCACGTTCTCTGTTGGTTATTTATGTGTCATATAACGTACACTTATTCAGCCTGTTGTTCACTATTCTTTGTTTATTTTAAATTGCCTTTCAAATGTCTATTCTTGGTGTTGGGTTTTATCGAATAAATTTCCCCAAACAATGCGACTTATACTCCAGTACAACTTAAATATGTTTTTTTTCCTTCTTTATTATGCATTTTCGGCAGGTGCGACTTATACTTCGGAACGACTTATACTCCGAAAAATACGGAACTGTAGTTGTTTGTACTACATGCTACTGTATTGTTCTTAAACAATATTTATTTTACCCAAAAGTTTTTTTTTTGTTTTTTTTTTCAAAAGCATGTTAGATGTTAGAATTGTGCTGTTTTGGTTAAATTGATTGATTTCAAAGCATTTGAGTTGATTTGAGATACAAATGTTTTAAAGTGTCACACACTCACGCTAGGTGTGGTGAAATTATCCTCTGCATTTGACCCATCATCCTTGATCATCCCCCTGGGAGGTGAGGGGAGCAGTGAGCAGCAGCGGTGGCCACGCCCGGGAATCATTTTTCAGTTAAGATCTCGGTCAAAGGGGTCCTATTTTGCAAAACCACCTTTTTTTTTTAACCTGTTGACATAATTTGGGTCCAGACCCATGGAGGCATAGTGGAGATATTCATTAAACAATCTTGCCTTCTTCTAAACTTTCTCCAAAAAAAACATATGACTCTTTTAAGCTCATAAATTGCGACATTACTGTATATGCTTTCATTCACCTAAAGTTTTTCGCCAAATTACCTTGTGATTCAGCCTAGTACCCTACAGTGCATTGAGCTATGTGAGAAATTTCAAGTCAATGAGACTAATTGGGTTTAAAAACAGCACCACCAAGTGGTGTATTTGTCCAGAAATTAATAACACACTGCAAAAAGTCAGTGTTCAAAAACAAGAAAAAATAAAAATACAAAAATTAGGGGGTCTTTTATGTGAACTAAACAAAATTATCTGCCAATAGAACAAGAAAATTTGGCTTGTCAACACTTTCCAGAACAAGTAAAATTAAATATATTCTCACTATTAACAAGTGCACTTTTCTTGGTAGGAAAGAAAATGAGACCTTTTTGCTCAATATGTGGAAAAATATTCCTAAATTAAGTAAATGCCCGTGCTATTATCTTAACATAATGATTATTTTTTTTATCATGCTTGAAGTAAGAAATTATTACTTTAAAAAAGTAGTTTAATACTTGTGAGTGTTAATGACACAGTTTTGCATCAGTTGATATTCTATCATTTCATAATAATAATATTAATAATTGATTTTTTTTGTAAAAAAGCACTTTACGTTGAGCAAACAACCTCTAAGTGCCACAGTGTAAAAAAATAGTAATAAAAATAATAAAAAGATAATATGAATAAATATAAAACTAGAAACCCAATAGCTAGAACCAGCATGCATATCTATAAAAAGGTTTGTTTTTTTTAAAGATGGGTTTTTAAGCCTTTTTTAAAAGCATTCACAGTCTGAGGTGCCCTCAGGTGGTCAGGGAGAGCGTTCCACAGACTGGGAGCAGCGGAGCAAAAAGCCTGGTTTCCCATAGTTCGTAGAGGAGGTTAGCCTGTTTGGAGCAGAGGTGTCTTGTGGAGGATTTTGGGGGTGAGCAGTTCTTTGAGGTAGATGGGGGCATTTAGGACCAAAACCCTCAAGATAAGTAAAACACTCAAACATAAAATCTGCTTAGTGAGAAGAATTATCTTATAATACAAAAAAATAAGCAAATATCACCCTTTTTTGAGATATTTAATCTTACTTAGATTTCAGTTTTTGCAGTGCACAGGTGAGGCAGTAGTGAGTGTGCATGTTTTGACCAAATTTCGCAGGTTCGTGTGCAGCGGTGGAGGAGTAAGAAGAGGGAGGGAGTGAATGCTCCTCTGCCTCTGATTTCCCTCCATCTGTCATCAACTTGTTCAGTATAAATCTGTGTGTGTGTGTCTGGAAAGGACACCCTCCAGATAATAACGAACAATTAGTCTCAAAGAGAAAATACAAACACGTCCTTGGCTCCAATTCGTTGCCTTTTTAAAATACAAACATCAAACTGTCATTTTGACTGCATGGTGTCAAAGTCATTCCATGTCGTCGGCGCTCTTTTATGAATTATCGGGTTCAACGAGCGCTGGAGCAGATTGCCGGGAAAGTTATTATTCTTTTTTTTTGTTCTTTTCGTCGGGGTTGAAATCTCTTCAAATCGTAACATGAATGGCCGGCGGTAATAGGACAATTAACTAGAAGAGGAGGGTGCGCTTCATTCGGCTACCCTTCCCCGTGGTCCTATTCACAATGTGCTGCACTCCCCTGTGTATTTGTCATCGCTTCGTAACACAACACCGTATCGATACTTTCCTGACTTTGCAACTTGGTCCGTCATTTTTAGTCAATCTGTTTATTTATGTGACGTTTGCATTCATTATGTGTGTCTTGTTGCGTGCTGGTGCATGTGCAAACACAGTGTGGGTTTTATCTGCATCATGCTGATTAAATGGCTGTTCATCATCAACAACTGGCGGGAGGAACAGTCACAGTGACGATGCAGCACGTCTAGTTTGAGCAGATTGAGCACACACAATGTGAGTTTTGATTTTCTGGATTATTGTCGCCATTACGCCCTTAAAAATGGCTGTTCATTATTAATAACTGGTGGCTGGAACAAATACAGTAATTTTGCAGCGCGTCCATGTTGGGTTTTGATTTTCTTGATTGTTATCACTATTATGCTTTTGAAATGGATGTTCATCATTAATAACTGGCGGGAGTAACAATCCCAGTTATTGTACAGAACGAACATGTTGGGTAAAATCAATGCTGGTTTTGTATTCCTGAATTATTATCGCCATTATGCTGTTAAAATGGTTGTTCATCATCAGTAACGGGCTGGTGGAACAGTTACAGTGATGATACAGCATATTGCGGGTTTTGATTTTCTGGATTATTGTCACCATTATGCTGTTAAAATGACAATTCATCATTAATAACTGGCGGGAGGAACAAGGACAGTAATAGTACAGAATGTACATGTTGAGTAAACACAATGCAGGTTTTGATTTTCTGGATTATTGTCACAATTATGCTGTTAAAATGGCTGTTCATTATTAATAACTGGCGAATGGAACAATTAAAGTATTGGTGCAGCACGTCCATTGTGGGTAAACACATTGCAGGTTTTTATTTTCAGGTTTATTATCCTAATTCTGCTGTAGAAAATGGATTGATGGATTATTATTGTCTTTATGCTGTCAAAATGGCTGTTCATCATTGATAACTGGCCGGAGGAAAAGTTACAGTGATGATACAGAACGTCCATGTTGAATAAATGTAATGCCGGTTTTGACTATTTCTCCATTAGGCAGATTGGCTGTTCATCCTCAAAAACTGGCGGGAGGAACAGTCACAGTGACGATGCAGCACGTCTAGTTAGGGCTGCATGAGCACACACAATATGAGTTTTGATTTTCTGGATTATTTTCTCTACTATGCTGTAAAAATGGCTATTCATCATTAATAACTGGCGGGAGGAACAAGGACAGTAATTGTACAGAACGTCCATGTTGAGTAAACGAAATGCAGGTTTATATTTATTGGATTATTGTCGCCATTATGCTGTTAAAATGGCTGTTCATTATTAATAACTGGCGAATGGAACAATTACAGTAATTGGGCAGCATGTCCATGTTGGGTAAACGCAATGCAGGTTTTGATTTTCTGGATTAATACAACTATTATTCTTTTAAAATGGCTGTTCATCGTCAATAACTGGTGGGAGGAACAGTCGCAGTGACGATGCAGCACGTCTAGTGTGGGCAGCATGAGCAAACACAATGTGAGCTTTGATTTTCTGGATTATTGTCCCTATTATGCTGTTAAAATGGCAATTCATCATTAATAACTGGCGGGAGGAACAAGGACAGTAATTGTACAGAATGTCCATGTTGAGTGAACAAAATGCAGGTTTTTAATTATTGGATTATTATTCTTTATGCTGATAACTGGCGGGAGGAACGGTTACAGTGCTGATACAGAACGTCCATTTAAAATAAATGCAATGCCGGTTTTGACTATTTCTCCATTGGGCAGATTGGCTGTTCATCATCAATAACTGGCGGAAGGAAGAGTCTTTGTGACAGTGCAGCACATCGAGTTTGGGCGGCTTGAGCACACACAATTTGTGCTTAGATTTTCTGGATTATTCTTTCCATTATGCTGTTGAAATGGCTGTTCATTATTAATAACTGGCGGATGGAAAAATTACAGTAATTGTGCAGCACGTCCATGTTGGGTAAAAGCAATGCAGGTTTTGATTTTCGGAATTATTACAACTATTATGCCTTTAAAATGGCTGTTCATCATCAATAACTGGCGGGAGGAACAGTCGCGGTGACGATGCAGCACGTCTAGTTTGGACAGCATGAGCACACACAATGTGTGCTTAGATTTTCTGGATTAATCCTACCATTATGCTGTTGAAATGGCTGTTCATTATTAATAACTGGCGGATGGAACAATTACAGTAATTGTGCAGCACGTCCATGTTGGGTAAAAGCAATGCAGGTTTTGATTTTCGGAATTATTACAACTATTATGCTTTTAAAATGGCTGTTCATCATCAATAACTGGCGGGAGGAACAGTCGCAGTGACGATGCAGCACGTCTTGTTTGGACAGCATGAGCACACACAATGTGTGCTTAGATTCTCTG
>NC_084636.1:26176240-26303740 GCF_033978795.1 Nerophis ophidion | reverse complement strand
CTATATTGCAAAGAGTATTTGGCCACCCATCCAAATGATGAGAACACAGGTGCACTAATCAATTGGCCCGGTGCATAAAATCAAGCACGTAGGCATGGAGACTGTTTCTACAAACATTTGCGAAAGAATGGGCCGCTCTGTGATTTCCAGCATGGAACTGTCATAGGATGCCCCCTCTGCAACAAATCCAGTCGTGAAATTTCCTCGCTCCTAAATATTCCCAAGTCAACTTTATTATAAGAAAAATTAGGAGTTTGGGAACAACAGCAACTCAGCCACCAAGTGGTAGGCCACATAAACACTGACAGAGAGGGGTCGGTGGATGCTGCAGAGCTCCAAACTTCATGTGACCTTCCAATTAGCCCACGTACAGTACGCAGAGAGCTTCATGGAATGGGTGTCCATGGCCGTGCAGCTGCATCTAAGACATACATCACCAAGTCCAATGCAAAAGCGTGGGATGCAGTGGTGTAAAGCACGTCACCACTGGACTCTAGAGCAGTAGAGACACCTTCTCTGGACTGATGAGTCACACTTTTCCATCTGGCAAATTGATGGACAAGTTTGCTAGGAGAACGCTACATTTCGGACTGCATTGTGCAGAGTGTGTAATTTGGTGGAGGAGGAATTATGGTGTGGGAAGGAACTTTGAATGCTCCAGGATACCAAAACATTTTGGACAATTCCATGGGATGGCACTTCAAGTTCATATGGGTTGTACTTGTATAGCGCTTTTCTACCTTCAAGGTACTCAAAGCGCTTTGACCCTACTTCCACATTTACCCATTCACACACACATTCACACACTGATGGAGGGAGCTGCCATGCAAGGCGCCAACCAGCACCCATCAGGAGCCAGGGTAAATTGTCTTGCTCAGGACACAACGGACGTGACGAGGTTGGCACTAGGTGGGGATTGAACCAGGGACGCTCGGGTTGCGCACGGCCACTCTCCCACTGCGTGTGAGTAAAGGAAGGTGGCCAAATACTTTTGACAATATAGTGCATATGTTCTTGTCCTTGTCCTACCGATCTCAGGGCGGACACTCTACCCACTAGGCCACTGAGTACACACTGTGTCTGCTTGTAGATATTCTGTGATTGTGCGCTGCCGAACATGCTCCTCTGCTCGTAAACCATGACGTGATGACAGAGGGGCGAGGGGGTGTCGGACCAGTACTTTTTAGACGCGGTATAGTACCGAATATGATTCATTAGTATCACGGTACTATACATATACCCTAGTGTTGACTCATTTTCTCTGGCTACACAAGCTGAACACTGACTACTCTAAAATACCTTAAAGTTCGATCCCTGTAGTATTTCAAAAATATACTGTCAAACGTTCAACTGCCTGAGAAGATTTGTGTAAGACATGACTCGGCTGCCCGATCGGGGACCTTATTTTGGTCGGCACCAGGTGCAAGTGTTTTGGGACGGTTACTCGATCCCGTTATCGGGGGCGGGGCGGGGCGGCGGGTTTTTTCGTACCGCGCCAAGCCTCCCCGTCTGCATGGTGGAGTCCAGGAAAGGTCATAGATTCGGTGGAGGTGCCAGGAATAGGAGTGTGAGATGCCTGCATGTCTGCAGAGTCTGAGCACACATGCATGCACAATCAAAGCGGGCCAAAGTGGGGCAGTTTGCTCTCCTCCTCTTCCTCCTCCTGCTCCTCCTCCTCCTCCTCCCGCCATGTAAACACAATGCTGCTTTCTGGATGTGGGATGCCTGAGGGACAAGAGCACAGACAGGAGCCCCGTCACCATGACAACAGCCTCTCTGAGCTGCCTGACACCCAGACACCATTGGCTGAGGGCTGTGGGGGGTGGGAGGCGTGGAGTAAGTTAAGCAAGGGGGTAAAAAAAAAAAAAAAAAAAAAAAAAGAGGAGGAAGGGGGTGGTGTTGAGAAAAGGAAGATAACGGAGGCAAACAACCCCATTTCTCCTCGTGTTGTGTAGCCTGTTCATGGGGAGTAGTGAGTGTGTGTGTGTGTGTGTGTGTGTCGTCTTCTCAGGGTCGTCGCTGCTGCTCCATGTTGCATGTAAAGTTGGCACACGTGTGTGTTGCCGCATGATAATAAGACAAGCGTTCACCCTCGTGAGACATGTTTCCTTCCCTAAGCAAAATACATTAGCTCTAATAGTGGCCTCCACTCTAATAGACGCCTCGCCTCAATAGCCAGACCCCAGTAAAGAATTACAGTATTGCCCATGCAATGCCATCGTGTGTAGTGTAGGGTTGTACGGTATAGTACCGTGATACTAATTAATCATATTCCGTACTATACCGCCTCTAAAAAGTACCGGTCCCCCAGCCCCGCCCCTCCGTCGTCATCACCATTGCTGGTTTACGAGCAGACGAGCATGTTCGGCAGCACACAATCACAGAATACTTACCAGCAGACACAGTGTGTAGACAGAAAAGGGAGAACAGACGCATTTGAGCTTAAAAACTAAAGATCAATCAATCAATCAATGATTATTTATATAGTCCTAAATCACTAGTGTCTCAAAGGACTTTTATCAAGTCAAATTCTGACTCTTTTCATTCAATTGCCACCGTTTTATTCTTTTCTTGTGAAAATTGCAGCTGTTCCATCCATCCATCCATCCATCATCTTCCGCTTATCCGAGGTCGGGTCGCGGGGGCAACAGCCTAAGCAGGGAAACCCAGACTTCCCTCTCCCCAGCCACTTCGTCTAGCTCTTCCCGGGGGATCCCGAGGCGTTCCCAGGCCAGCCGGGAGACATAGTCTTCCCAAAGTGTCCTGGGTCTTCCCCGTGGCCTCCTACCGGTTGGACGTGCCCTAAACACCTCCCTAGGGAGGCGTTCGGGTGGCATCCTGACCAGATGCCCGAACCACCTCATCTGGCTCCTCTCGATGTGGAGGAGCAGCGGCTTTACTTTGAGTTCCTCCCGGATGGCAGAGCTTCTCACCCTATCTCTAAGGGAGAGCCCCGCCACACGGCGGAGGAAACTCATTTCGGCCGCTTGTACCCGTGATCTTATCCTTTCGGTCATGACCCAAAGCTCATGACCATAGGTGAGGATGGGAACGTAGATCGACCGGTAAATTGAGAGCTTTGCCTTCCGGCTCAGCTCCTTCTTCACCACAACGGATCGGTACAACGTCCGCATTACTGAAGACGCCGCACCGATCCGCCTGTCGATCTCACGATCCACTCTTCCCTCACTCGTGAACAAGACTCCTAGGTACTTGAACTCCTCCACTTGGGGCAGGGTCTCCTCCCCAACCCGGAGATGGCACTCCACCCTTTTCCGGGCGAGAACCATGGACTCGGATTTACTCAATAACAGCATGCAGCTGTTATTGAGTAAAATTCCAACTTTTATCATAGTTTTGCACAAATGTTCCGTTTCTCTTGTTAAAATGTTGACTTGCATTGAGTAAAATTATTACTTCTGTTATGTAAAATTATTAATTTTGAATGCAAAATGTTGACATTCGTCATATAAAATTCTGACTTTTATCACAATATTGCCACTTTTTTTTGTTGTTCTTGTAAAATAGTGACAATTTTGGAGTATAATGATGACTTTTGTCATAATATTGCCAAGTAAAATTACGACTATTATTATAATATTGCCCAAATTTGAAAGTTTTCTTATAAAATTGTGACTTTTATCAAGTCAAATTCTGACTCTTTTCATTCAATTGCCAACATTTTATTCTTTTCTTGTGAAATTGCGACCGTTATTGAGTAAAATTCCAACTTTTATCATAATATTGCACAAATGTTCCGTTTTTCTTGTAAAATGTTGATTTGCGTTGAGTAAAATCATAACTTCCTCTATGTAAAATTATTACTTTTGAATGCAAAATGGTGACATTTGTCATATAAAACTCTGACTTCTCACAGTAGTGCCAATTTTTGTATTGTTCTCATAAAATAGAGACAGTTTTGGAGTAAAATGTTGACTTTTGTCATAATTTTGTAGTAAAATTTGAAAGTTTTCTTATAAAATTGTGACTTTTATCAAGTAAAACTCTGACTTTTTTCATACAATTGCCAACATTTTATTCTTTTCTGGTGAAATTGCGACTGTTAATGAGTAAAATTTCAACTTTTATCACAATATTGCACAAATGTTCCGTTTCTCTTGTAAAATGCTGACTTGGTAAAAATGGTGACACTTGTCATATAAAATTCTGATTTTTAACACAATATTGCCAATTTTTTTTGTTCTCGTAAAATAGTGACAATTTTGGAGTAAAATGATGACTTTTGTCATAATTAAAATTCCGACTATTATCCATCCATCGATCCATCCATTTCCTACCGCTTATTCCCTTCGGGGACGCGGGGGCGCTGGAGCCTATCTTAGCTACAATCGGGCGGAAGGCGGGGTACAACCTGGACAAGTTGTCACCTCATCGCAGGCTACCTCACCGACTATTAGTATAATATTGCCAAGTAAAATTACGACTATTATTATAGTATCGCCCAAATTTGAAAGTTTTCTGATAAAATTGTGACTTTTATCAAGTAAAATTCTGACTCTTTTCATACAATTGCCAACATTTTATTCTTTTCTTGTGAAATTGCGACCGTTATTGAGTAAAATTCCAACTTTTATCATAATATTGCACAAATGTTCCGTTTCTCTTATCAAATGTTGATTTGCGCTGGGTAAAATTATAACTTCTTCCATGTAAAATTATTACTTTTGAATGCAAAATGGTGACATTTGTCATATAAAAATCTGACTTCTCACAATATTGCCAATTTTTGTATTGTTCTCGTAAAATAGTGACAATTTTGGAGTAAAATGATAACTTTTGTCATAATTTTGACAAGTAAAATTCCGACTATTATCCATCCATCCATCGATCCATCCATTTCCTACCGCTTATTCCCTTCGGGGACGCGGGGGCGCTGGAGCCTATCTTAGTTACAATCGGGCGGAAGGCGGGGTACAACCTGGACAAGTTGTCACCTCATCGCAGGCTACCTCGCCGACTATTATTATAATATTGACAAAATGTTAAAGTTTTCTTATAAAATTGTGACTTTTATCAAGTAAAATTCTGACTCTTTTCCATACAATTGCCAGCATTTTATTCTTTTCTTGTGAAAATTGCGACTGTCATTGAGTAAAATTCCAACTTTTATCATAGTTTTGCACAAATGTTCCGTTTCTCTTGTAAAAATGTTGACCTGCGTTTAGTAAAATTATTAGATTAGATTTGATTAGATTAGATTAGATAGTACTTTATTTATTCTGTCAACTTCTGTTATGTAAAATTATTAATTTTGAATGCAAAATGTTCACATTTGTCATATAAAATTCTGACTTTTATCACAATATTGCCACTTTTTTTGTTGTTCTTGTAAAATAGTGACAATTTTGGAGTATAATGATGACTTTTGTCATAATATTGCCAAGTAAAATTACGACTATTATTATAATATTGCCCAAATTTGAAAGTTTTCTTATAAAATTGTGACTTTTATCAAGTCAAATTCTGACTCTTTTCATTCAATT
Organism: Nerophis ophidion; assembly: GCF_033978795.1. NCBI lineage: Eukaryota > Metazoa > Chordata > Actinopteri > Syngnathiformes > Syngnathidae > Nerophis > Nerophis ophidion. The sequence goes on along the minus strand of NC_084636.1, from coordinate 26,298,236 downwards.
GCCACCATTTTATTCTTTTCTTGTGAAAATTGCGGCCGTTATTGAGTAAAATTCCAACTTTTATCATAATATTGCACAAATGTTCCGTTTCTCTTGTCAAATGTTGATTTGCGTTGAGTAAAATCATAACTTCTTCCATGTAAAATTATTACTTTTGAATGCAAAATGGTGACATTTGTCATATAAAAATCTGACTTCTCACAATAGTGCCAATTTTTGTATTGTTCTCAGAAAATAGAGACAGTTTTGTAGTAAAATGTTGACTTTTGTCATAATTTTGTAGTAAAATTTGAAAGTTTTCTTATAAAATTGTGACTTTTATAAAGTAAAATTCTGACTCTTTTCATACAATTGCCAACATTTTATTCTTTTCTGGTGAAATTGCGACTGATATATAGTAAAATTTCAACTTTTACCACAATATTGCACAAATATTCCGTTTCTCTTGTAAAATGCTGACTTGGTGAAAATGGTGACATTTGTCATATAAAATTCAGATTTTTATCACAATATTGCCATTTTTTTTTTGTTGTTCTCGTAAAATAGTGACAATTTTGGAGTAAAATTTTGTCATAATTTTGTCATAATTTTGACAAGTAAAATTCAGACTATTATCCATCCATCCATCGATCCATCCATTTTCTACCGCTTATTCCCTTCTGGGTCGTGGGGGTGCTGGAGCCTATCTTAGCTACAATCGGGCGGAAGGCGGTGTACACCCTGGACAAGTTGTCACCTCATCGAAGGCTACCGCACCGACTATCATTATAATATTGACAAAATGTTGAAGTTTTCTGATAAAATCGTGACTTTTATCAAGTAAAATTCTGACTCTTTTCATACAATTGCCAACATTCTATTCTTTTGTTGTGAAATTGCGACAGTTATTGAGTAAAATTCCAACTTTTATCATAATATTGTACAAATGTTCCATTTCTCTTGTAAAATGTTGACTTGCGATGAGTAAAATGATTACTTCTTTTATGTAAAATTATTACTTTTGAATGCAAAATGGTGACATTTGTCATATACAATTCAGACTTATCACAATATTGACAATTGTTTTGTTGTTTTCGTAAAATAGTGACAATTTTGGAGTGAAATGACGACTTTTGTCATAATTTTGTCATAAAATTCCGACTATTATAATATTGCCAAATATGTTAAGTTTTCTGATAAAATTGTGAGTTTTATCAAGTAAAATTCTGACTTCTTTCATAAAATTGCCAACATTTTAAGCAATTCTTGTAAAATTGCGACTGTTCTTGAGTAAAATTCCAACTTTTATCATAACATTGCACAAATGTTCCTTTCCTCTTGTAAAATTTTGACTTGCGTTGAGTAAAATTACACTTTTTATTTTAACACCCCCAAAATTCTAAGTTTTTTTTGTAAAATTCCAACTCGTTTTTCACAACAAGCTTTTTTATATTTGCATAGTATGTATAGGCCCTGTGTCGAGGTGGCGACTTGTCCGGGGTGTACAGCGCCTTCCGCCCGAATGCAGCTGAGATAGGCTCCAGCAAACCCCGCGACCCCAAAAGGGACAAGCTGTAGAAACTGGAATGATGGATAGTATGTATATATTATTAATGTTGTAAATACAAATCTTTATATATCTAGAAAGGGTGGTCCTAAAGAGGTAGAAGGTAACAAATACGTGTGTGTGTGTGTGTGTGTGTGTGTGTGTGTGTGTGTGTGTGTGTGTGTGTGTGTGTGTGTGTGTGTGTGTGTGTGTGTGTGTGTGTGTGTGTGTGTGTGTGTGTGTGTTGGCAGCCTGCCCACACCGCTTGGGGGACAAAACATCCAGTGGAACTGGTGTGTGTGTGTGTGTGTTTTAGAGCCGGGTAAGAGAGTGTAGTGTGTCTGTATGCGTGTGTGTGTGTGTGTGTGTGTGTGTGTGTAGCTTCTGTCTTCCTGCCGTTCTGTGATCACTGGCATATTTAGAGTAATCATTGAAGAGGGGGAACATGTGTCTCTGTGAATGCGAACTGCATGGTGCATGCTTGCTGTGTGCGTGTGTGTGAGTGTGTGTGTGTGTGTGTGCGTGTGTGTGTGTCACACAGGGGATGTGACACTGTATCTATTTGCAGGGGACACATAGAACACATTCTAACTGGGAAAGACGCGTCTTTCTTGCACAAATAAAGAAAAAGTGGCCGCACAATAAAAAGTAAGATGTCAAGAATGCACACACTCGACCCGCCTATCTGAGCCTGTTTTGCATTGCTTTGTCTCAACTTCTGGTTCTGATTTAGCTTAGCTTTGTGTTCACCGCCCTCCCCTTTTTCTCTCAGTGTGTGTGTGTGTGTGTTTCACTCCCTTTGGGTGGAGCCAAAGAGGGTCAACGGGAGGGAAGCATGTTCCACCTCCCTGCCACTGACTAATACTTGGAGACATCTTCCCCTCCTACAAATGTCTTCATTCTCTCTGTATGCGTTACTGTCTTCATGTGTGTGTGTGTGTGTGTGTGTGTCGTCCGCTCTGTGGGTCTCTCCCTTTGCGTGCCAAAGCGGCGCATGGCTGTAGATATTTCTGTCACCCTTCATTTATTTATTGATAGCCAATGCCGGTCAGCGTGTTTGCCTGCCTCCATTGTTGGAGTTGAAGGCTGCGTCCACACTTGGGGTTGAGGCTCGGACCAACAATTGGTGGTTTGCTAAGTGTTCATACTGATGTTTTGGACCACCGTATGTTCCGGACTATAAGGCGCACTTAAAATCCTTTTTTTCCCCTCTCAAAACTCGACAGAGCGCCTTATAACCCGGAGCGCCTAATGTAAGGAATGGGTATGGTTGAGCTTGCCCACCTCGAAGATATTTTATTTGGTGTAATGATAAGTGTGCCCGGTAGATGGCAGTTAAACATAAGAGGTGTGTGTAGGCTGCACTATAATGGCAATATGTCTCAAGTAAACAACAACTACATTTTAAATATTCATTTGAAAATATAGAACATTACCCACGGGGGCTGTGCAATCTATCAAAATGTTTCAGTACGACTATGAGGATCTTTCTTTGTGGAGTTTGCATGTTCTCCCCGTGACTGCGTGGGTTCCCTCCGAGTAATCCGGCTTCCTCCCACCTCCAAAAACATGCACCTGGGGGATAGGTTGCTTGGCAATGTGAGTGTGAATGTTGTCTGTCTATCTGTGTTGGCCCTGCGATGAGTCGGCGACTTGTCCAGGGTGTACACCGCCTTCCGCCCGAATGCAGCTGAGATAGGCTTCAGCACCCCCCGTGACCCCAAAAGGGACAAGCAGTGGAAAAATGGATGGATGAACGAAGCACCGCTTGATGGATTGTCGGCACATTAAACATCTGAGTATTATTATGGTGTGTTTATAAAGTAAGACATATTATTTGGTGCTTTGTTTCACAATATTATGCAAAAGCAACTTTTTTTTACCTTCTGGTACCTGCTGATCTGTATTTGAGATCTGCATAAATCCTGAAAAATTGCGCGCGTTCGCCTTTGTAGTCTGTCGCAACCCCTTTTACTCTATCTTCTTGTTATGGCACATTCATCCTAAAACACAGCACCAACATAGACCAGTTTAAAAAGCTTTTTAAATCATTTATCATTAGTAAATATAAGAAAGAAGAGCAAACATTGTTTTAGAAAGACAATAATATATAATATGTATATAAATACAATTTATGATTTCATAATTATACATATAGGTTATATTAAAATGTATATATTACCACTTTATATGGAATTTAAATAAATTGTGTATATATATATATATATCTATATAAGTGTACAAATGTATATGTTTGATTTAAATGTTAAACTGTGTATATGAGACGTGTGCTACATATATGTTGCTTATATATTGTTTAAAAAAAGTCATATAAGTGAAGCATGTTTTAGATTTTATATATTTTGAACCTTGTTCTTGTTGTGATGGGGTAGGTTTATATAAGCGTTGCTTCAACCTACACCCTTTCGGCTCAATCATTGCTCAAATGAGTGTTTTTTTTGTTGTTTTTTTGTTGTTGTTCTTTGTTTTATGTGAAGATTGCCGAAATAAATTAAAAAAAAAAAAATGTTGGTACATAGTGTAATATGTGTGACCAGTAGATGGCAGTCAAACATAAGAGATAAGTGTATGTGCTTCAACATACGAGTATTATTATGGTGTGTGTATAAGGTAAGACATATTATCTGGCGTTATGTTTTGCAATATTATGCAAAAGCAACTTTTCTTACCTTCTGGTACCTGCTGATCTGTATTTGGGATCTGCGTAAATCCTAAAAAAATTGCGTGCGTCCGCCTTTGTACTTGATAAGCTTCTTCTTTTTCTCTATCTTCTTGTTATGGGACAATCATCCTCTGCTGTTGCCATTTCTAATATAAAGTAGTGTAAAGTTCTTACTTAAATCTGTCAGTAAACTTGCCATATAAGCGCTAAAACATACCGGTGTAGTGAGTTTACATTATTCACCCGAGGAACTTAAGTTTTGAGAGAGTTCCCGGTCGGACGGTTTTTCACGGGACACATTTCCGGATGAGGAGATGCTGCTCCGGGTAGCACGGTGGGAGACGGGTTCATGCGTCTGCCTCACAATACGAAGGTCTTGAGTAGACCTGGGTTCAATCCTGGGCTCGGGATCTTAAACATAAAATCCATATAAGTGTCTGGCCCAAGAGCGTAAATTAGCATGGTCATCCAAGACCAACCTGCCAAAGAAGGATAGTAGTAGTAGTAGTAGTAAATTATATTTATATAGTGCTTTTCTCTAGTGACTCGAAGCGCTTTACATAGTGAAACCCAATATCTAAGTTACATTTTAAACCAGTGTGGGTAGCACTGGGAGCAGGTGGGTAAAGTGTCTTGCCCAAGGACACAACGGCAGTGACTAGGATGGCAGAAGCGGGAATCGAACCTGCAACCCTCAAGTTGCTGGCACGGCCACTCTACCAACCCAGCTATGCCGCCTCGTATATGATTAATTAGTATCGCGGTACTATACTAATACCGGTATACCCTAGTGCAGTGGTTCTCAAATGGGGGTACGCGTACCCCTGGGGGTACTTAAAGGTATGCCAAGGGGTACGTGAGAGTTTTTAAAAAATCTTCTGAAAATAGCAACTGTTCAAAAATTCCTTTATAAATATATTTATTGAATAATACTTCAACAAAATGTAAGTTCCTAAACTGCAATATTCAGCGTTGACAGCCAGATTTTTGTGGACATGTTCCGTAAATATTGATGTTAAAGATTTATTTTTTTGTGAAGAAATGTTTAGAATTAAGTTTGTGAATCCAGATGGATCTCTATTACAATCCCCAAAGAGGGCACTTTAAGTTGATTATTACTTCTATGTGTAGAAATCTTTATTTTTTTAACAAGTTTTTAGTTATTTTTACATCTTTTTTTCCTAATCGTTCAAGAAAGACCACTACAAATGAGCAATATTTTGCACTGTTATACAATTTAATAAATCAGAAACTGATGACATTTTACTTCTTTATCTCTTTTTTTCAACCAAAAATGCTTTGCTCTGATTAGGGGGTACTTGAATTAAAAAAAAATGTTCACAGGGTGTACGTCACTGAAAAAAAGGTTGAGAACCACTGTCCTAGTGTACATTGTTTATTATGAAGAAATGTACTTAATACACAAGTCTTTCTATTTACAAACCAAATGGAGGTTTCAGTATACGGGCATCACATTTAAAAAAAATGAGGTGCACATGTGTCACGGCCAATTATCAAATCGAACGATGGTGTAATCTAAGTCGTCTTCCTGGTTGGGTGTGTGAGCTTTAAATGGGACCCTTTCTGAGGAAGAACTGAATACCTGGGAATGTCTTTTTAGCCCCGGGTGAAGTGCAAGGTGGGGTTTTTTTTCCTAATGAACACAAATGAGCAGCACCTAAATACCGAGCTCACACCAGTTTTTCAAACATTTTTGCAACGTTTCGCTTCCATGCCTCCCGTCACATCTCGCTTCAGAGTTTCAGCGAAGTCCCACAGACCAGCCATTGTCTTGGGAATGTGGGTTCGCCGTCTCCCCCTCCTCCTACTCCTCCTCCTATTGCGCCATTCCTCCGCCTCCTCTTCCTCCCCCATGTCTGGAAGCAGACAGGCTGAGGTGTTGTTCGGTGGAACCTGGCGTGCACCTCGTCACCAGGACTCAGCTATCTGCACCGGTGGATAGTTCTGAACCTGACCTCACGTAAATGCGCCAATTAGGGCCTCTATTCAATCACGCGGAGTCGGGTGTGTGGTCGACAAAAGGGAAATAACTGCTGAGGTCTCAAATTAGCACAAATTGGCTGTAGGCAACCTTATTATGAAGTGTTTTATTAAGTCCACAGGATGGCACTAACTGCATTTCAAGCACACCCAACCTCTGTATGCACTTGGAAATGTTGCTACTCTGCTGTGGGTGTGAAACTCATGCGTGTTTTCGCTGACTGGTGTTCACAATGAACTCATCAACGCTACTAATGAGGGACGTTCCAATCGGGGTTATGTAGCTGCCGAAAAATATCGATGGGCTAATTCCACAGAATCTGACAGGGTGAAAAATGGCGAAAAGGTACCAACAAAAAGTGAACCATGAGGTTTGGAAAAATACAAAGCACGATCAATCAATCAATAATCCATCTATTATATCCATCTTCTTCCGCTTATCCGAGTTCGGGGCGCGGGGGCAGCAGCCTAAGCAGGGAAGCCCAGACTTCTCTCTCCCCAGCCGCTTCGTCTAGCTCTTCCCGGTGGATCCCGAGGCGTTCCCGGGCCAGCCGGGACTGATAGTCTTCCCCGTGGCCTCCTACCAGTCGGACGTGCCCGAAACACCTCCCCAGGAAGGTGTCTGGGTGGCATCCTGACCAGATGCCCGAACCACCTCATCCGGCTCCTCTCGATGTTGAGGATGAGCGGCTTTACTTTGAGTTCCTCCCGGATGGCAGAGCTTCTCACCCTATCTCTAAGGGAGAGCCTCGCCACCCGGCGGAGGAAACTCATTTCGCCCGCTTGTACCCGTGATCTTGTCCTTTTGGTCATAACCAAAAGCTCATGACCATAGGTGAGGACGGGAATATAGATCGACTGGTATATTGAGAGGTTTGCCTTCTGGCTCTGCTCCTTCTTCACCACAACGGATCGATACAGCGTCCGCATTACTGAAGACGCCGCAACGATCCGCCTGTCGATCTCACGATCCACTCTTCCCCCACTCTTGAACAAGACTCCGAGGTACTTGAACTCCCCCACTTGGGGCAGGGTCTCCTCCCCAACCCGGAGATGGCACTCCAACCTTTTCCGGGCGAGAACCATGGGCTCGGGGGCGTTCGGGTGGCATCCTGACCAGATGCCCGAACCACCTCATCTGTCTCCTCTCGATGTGGAGGAGCAGCGGCTTTACTTTGAGTTCCTCCCGGATGACAGAGCTTCTCACCCTATCTCTAAGGGAGAGCCTCGCCACCCGGCGGAGGAAACTCATTTCGGCCGCTTATACCCGTGATCTTGTCCTTTCGGTCATAACCAAAAGCTCATGACCGTAGGTGAGGACGGGAATATAGATCGACCGGTATATTGAGAGCTTTGCCTTCCGGCTCTGCTCCTTCTTCACCACAACGGATCGATACAGCGTCCGCATTACTGAAGACGCCGCAACGATCCGCCTGTCGATCTCACGATCCACTCTTCCCCCACTCTTGAACAAGACTCCGAGGTACTTGAACTCCCCCACTTGGGGCGGGGTCTCCTCCCCAACCCGGAGATGGCACTCCAACCTTTTCCGGGCGAGAACCATGGACTCGGAGGCGTTCGGGTGGCATCCTGACCAGATGCCCGAACCACCTCATCTGGCTCCTCAAGAGGTGGAGGAGCAGCGGCTTTACTTTGAGCTCCTCCCGGATGACAGAGCTTCTCACCCTATCTCTAAGGGAGAGATACCCCAACCGGCGGAGGAAACTCATTTCAGCCGCTTGTCCCCGTGATCTTGTCCTTTCGGTCATAACCAAAAGCTCATGACCATAGGTGAGGATGGGAACGTAGATCGACCGGTATATTGAGAGCTTTGCCTTCCGGCTCTGCTCCTTCTTCACCACAACGGATCGATACAGCGTCCGCATTACTGAAGACGCCGCACCGATCCGCCTGTCGATCTCACGATCCACTCTTCCCTCACTCTTGAACAAGACTCCGAGGTACTTGAACTCCTCCACTTGGGGCAGGGTCTCCTCCCCAACTTGGTGATGGCACTCCACACTTTTGCGGGAGAGAACCATGGACTCAGACTTGGAGGGGCTGATTCTCATCGTAGTTGCTTCAATCAATGTTTATTTATGTAGCCCTAAATCACAAGAGTCTCAAAGGGCTGCACAAGCCACAACGACATCCTCGGCTCAGATCCCACATCAGGGCAAGGGAAAAACTCAACCCAATGGGACAATGAGAAACCTCGGAGAGGACCCCCAGGGCGACCGGTGCAATGGACATCAAGTGGATCCAGCATAATATTGTGAAAGTCCAGTCCATAGTGGATCTAACATAATAGTGAGAGTCCAGTCAATAGTCGGGTCAGCGGGAGACCACCCCGTGCGGCGACAGGTCAGCAGCGCAGAGATGTCCCTAACCGATGCGCAGGCGAGCAGTCCACCCCGGGTCCCGACTTGGGACAGCCTGCATCCGTGGCCACCGAACCTGTGCCTTCCCCCTCCCCATCCACAAGGGAGAGGGGGGCAGAAAAGAAAAGAAACGGCAGATCAACTGGTCTAAAAGGGGGGTCTATTTAAAGACAGGCAAAAACTGGGAATAAACCGTAAATAGTCCAAAAGACACCTGAACGCATCATGATAATCCCCTCAATTCCCCCCCAAAAACAGATTAACTCGCTGGAATATAAAGACAATATAACATACATCCATAAACGTGGATGCATATGCAAAAGTGCAATATATTTATCTGTACAGTAAATCTATGTCTTTATATAAGAAAGTCTAAGTCTAAAAACGTCAGCACGGTGGTGGAGGGGTTAGTGTGTGTCCCTCACAATACGATGGTCCTGGGTTCAATCCTGGGCTCGGGATCTTTCTGTGTGGAGTTTGCATGTTCTGCGTGGGTTCCCTCCGAGTACTCCGACTTCCTCCCCCCTCCAAAGACATGCACCTGGGGATAGGTTGATTGGCAACACTAAGTTGGCCCTAGTGTCTATTTGTGTTAACTGTGATGAAAAGGTACCCCACCGACCGCCCATATGCAGCTGAGATAGGCTCCAGCGACCCTGAAAGGGACAAGTGGTAGAAAATGGATGGATGGATGGATTTCTCAACAGGGATTTCACCATCTTTGGTCCGTAATATCATCAAAAGGTTCAGAGAATCCGGAGAAATCACTGCACGTAAGCGATGTTATTACAGACCTTCCATCCCTCACGCGGTACTGCATCAAAAAGCGACATCAGTGTGTAAAGGATATCGCCACAAGGGCTCAGGAACACTTCAGAAAACCACTGTCAGTAACTACAGTTGGTCGCTACATCAGTAAGTGCAAGTTAAAACTCTACTATTCAAAGCCAAAGCCATTTATCAACAACACCCAGAAAGGCTGCCGGCTTCGCCAGGCCCCAAACTCATCTAAGATGGACTGATGCAAAGTGGAAAAGTGTTCTGTGGTCTGACGAGTCCACATTTCAAATTGTTTTTGGAAACTGCGGACGTCGTGTCCTCCGGAACAAAGAGCAAAAGAACCATCTGGATTGTTATAGGCGCAAAGTTCAAAAGCCAGCATCTGTGATGGTATGGGGGTGTGTTAGTGCCCGAGGCATGGGTAACTTACACGTCTGTGAAGGCACCATTAATGCAGAAAGGTACATACAGCAACGTTATCATGGACGCCCCTGCTTATTTCAGCAAGACAATGTCAAACCACGTGTTACAACAGTGAGTGCGGGTACTAGACTGGCCTGCATGTAGTCCAGGCCTGTCTCCCATTTAAAATGTGTGGCACAATATAAAGCCTAAAATACCACAACAGAGACCCCGGACTGTTGAACAACTTAAGCTGTACATCAAGCAAGAATGGGAAAGAATTCCACCCGAAAAGCTTCAAAAATTGGTCTCCTCAGTTCCCAAACGTTTACTGAGTGTTGTTAAAAGGAAAGGCCATGTAACACAGTGGTAAAAAGGCCCCTGCGACAACTTTTTTGCAATGTGTTGCTTCCATTAAATTCTAAATTAATGATTATTTGCCAAAAAAAAAAAGAAGTTTCTCAGTTAGAACATTAAATATCTTGTCTTTGCAGTCTATTCACTTGAATATAAGTTAAAAAGGATTTGCAAATCATTGTATTCTGTTTTTACACAACATGCCAACTTCGCTGGTTTTGGGTTTTGTACATCAACGACAAGCGATCATATATGTTGCCGGAGCTAAAGAGCCGAAGGGGTCAAGTTGTGCAGGGCTGCTTAACTTTTTTGTCTGGCGATGATTGACGGGTCAAAGGGATGACGCAACATGGCATGACGCACAATAAAATACTTTTTCCATTTATCGCAATGTTCAGGCCAAAGCGGTCGGTTTGGCCTTTTGAGGTGGACGTGGTCTATACACGGTGCTGCCTCGGGGATATGAATTGGAAATTAGTTGCGTGTGTGTCTGTGTCTGTGTGTGTGTGTGTGTGTGTGTGTGTGTGTGTGTGTGTGTGTGTGTGTGTGTGTGTCACGGCCCAACCCCCCTACCCAATGTCTGGTGCTCAGGAGGACTGCTCCTTTGGGAATACCTCTTCCTGCCTGGCCCCATACACACACACACACACACACACACACACACGCACGCACACACACTCAGACACTAAAATAGAAACGGGTTGAGTGGATCAGACTGGCGTGAGATGGTTTTAAATGTCTCGCCTCGTGTCTTGTTGGTTGCTAAACATAAAGTGCGGCGGGGTCGGAATGTCCGGCGGCGTGCAGGTGCCCACCCCGTAGCCTTACCGTGGTGTTTACAAAGCTCGTTTTCACCACCCGACGCCGGATAATGTATGGTAATTTAAACTAAAGACGTCTGACTGCAGCTTCTAAGACCACCGTATCGCTTTAGGCTCAATATGCACAGCCAGACTATAACTCCTCGTCTCGTCCTCCTATCGCCACGCACCTTTTTTCCAAGGAAACAAGAAGAAAAAATATGGGCGAGCGGGAGAATAATATGAAAGAATGCAAGTGAATAAGGCGGAGGCAGATATTGCTAACAAGGTTGCCAGAGCCTCTTTTCATTTTTAATAGTCCCCGTAGGAGGTCTGGCTGATAAAGTGTTGTATTATGTTATTAAATCTTGGCAAAAGTTCGGAGCTGCAACACCTTTCCAATAGCGAGCGCGGAAGTGCGCCTGTGGGTTTGATGACACCTTCAATGTAAAGACTGCGTTGGCTCCGCTTCATTGGAGCCTGGAACCACTTTTGTGTAATACATTATTAACTAGAAACACACGTAGGGATGCGACAATTTCATATCACTTCTATCATGACCCAAATTGTCACGGTTATCATTACTATCATCACAGTATTGTTAAATGTGCTCAAAAAATGCTTATACACACACAGAAATCTTTTGTACAAGTTTTTAAAAAAAATACTTAAAATAAATAGACATACTGTTAGAAAAGCCACTACACATACTGTACATATACATTTATTGTACAAACATACATATACACATACATTCACTGTACAAACATACATATACACATACTGTACATATACATTCACTGTACAATCATACATATACACATACATTCACTGTACAAACATACATATACACATACATGTACATATACATTCACTGTACAAACATACATATACACACACATTCACTGTACAAACATACATATACACATACATGTACATATATATTCACTGTACAAACATACATATACACATACATTCACTGTACAAACATACATATACACATACATGTACATATAAATTCACTGTACAAACATACATATACACATACTGTACATATATATTCACTGTACAAACATACATATACACATACATGTACATATACATTCACTGTACAAATATACATATACACATACATAAACATTCACTGTACAAACATAGATATACACATACATGTACATATATATTCACTGTACAAACATACATATACACATACATGTAAATATACTGTACATATACATTCACTGTACAAACATACATATACACACACATTCACTGTACAAACATACATATACACATACAAGTACATATACATTCACTGTACAAACATACAAATACACATACATTCACTGTACAAACATACATATGCACATACATGTACATATACATTCATTGTACAAACATACATATACACATACTGTACATATATATTCACTGTACAAACATACATATACACATACATGTACATATACATTCACTGTACAAATATACATATACACATACATGTACATATACATTCACTGTACAAACATACAAATACATATACATTCACTGTACAAACATACATATACACATACATGTACATATACATTCACAGTACAAACATACATATACACATACATGTACATATACATTCACTGTACAAACATACATATACACATACTGTACATATATATTCACTGTACAAACATACATATACACATACATGTACATATACATTCACCGTACAAATATACATATACACATACATGTACATATACATTCACTGTACAAACATACATATACACATACTGTACATATATATTCACTGTACAAACATACATATACACATACATGTACATATACATTCACCGTACAAATATACATATACACATACATGTACATATATATTCACTGTACAAACATAGATATACACATACTGTACATATATATTCACTGTACAAACATACATATACACATACATGTAAATATACTGTACATTCACTGTACAAACATACATATTCAAGTATATATACATACATACACTCATGCACATTATCACGTTTCATCAAACATATATTAACGTTGTTGCCCTAGGGCTGGCCTGGGCAATTATTTTCACTTGGGGTGCCAAATTGAGAGAAAAAATGTGTCTGGGGGGCCGGTATATCTATTTTTAGGAAAACTAATACAAAACCTCACAATAAAATCTGATTGAATTCTAAAAATGTTATGACAGACCGTCTTAAAAACGGAATGGAACTGTAATTTTTTTTCTATGAACGATAAAACCCTTAATATTGAGAACATATGAACGTAACACCCCCTTTCCATCGACATATTTTACAATCGAGCCAAATGCAACAAACAGCGAAATATGAACACAAAGGGGTAAAAAAACAAAAAACACCTACGGTACAATCTAAAATATGTGATATATCACTAAGCTTTAGAACTTTGTTGTAAAAATCTCCCTCCGCCTCAGTCCCTGACAACCGCCTTTCAAGCTGGCCGCTCTGGAAACACTCTGTGGAAACGCTCCCCACCCACACTGCTTGGTGCCTCGTCTGACCTGCTGTGACGTAGATTACCATAGTAACTAGTAGGGTTGTACAGTATACGGATATTAGTATAGTACCGCGATACTAATGACTATATTCGGTACCATACCGCCTCTGAAAAATACCCGGTCCCCCACACTCTAAGATTTTTTGTTAAAATAAAGCCAATAATGCATTTTTTTCTGGTCCCATTTATTTAGAAAAGTATCAAAGTACCGAAAAGTATCGGAACAATATTGGCATCAGGACAACACTAGTCAGTAGAATATCATGCAAAAGCGCAGATTCCAACCATAAAAATACTTAGTATAGTTCAAGACTTACAGTCATTAGAAAACATCACTGCACATCATAATGGCAGCTACACTTTCCATCTTAAAGATCTAAAAAAGTTATTTGGGAACGTCCGGCGGGCCAGATTGAAAACCTTAACGGGCCGCATGTGGCCCCCGGGCCTTAATATGCCCAGGTCTGCCCTAGGGAAAACTGGGTAACACATGGCACACTGACAAAGCTTAACTTCTTGTTACTATAACAATCTACAAGGTTAATATAGGTTGCTTCTCTTTCTCCCCCTCCATTTTTCTGCATTCTTTTGTATCTGTAGTTATCATTACGTATATGTATCGTTGCATTTGAACAACTGTATTGTTGATAATAGAGGTCAATTATTGGTATTGTTTATTATCAATAGCGCTTTTTCTATTGGTATTTGCATTGCTCCATTTGTAGTGTAATGTTCATTGTCATTTCTGTGTTATTATTTATTTCGTCAACTGCTTCTTTGCTATCACTTTTACCATCGTATTTGTACATATCCTATTTGCTGATGTTGCTCTATTGTTGTTATTGTTGTGTTTGCTGTTGTTGTTTGTGTCTCTCCGTCTAATCCCCCTTTTTGTCCACACAATTTCCCCCTATGTCTTCCTTTTTTTTTTCTCTTTCTATCCCCTCCTGCTCCGGCCCAGCTGCACCAAATCATAATATACATACTTTTAATAAAGTCAAATACAAATAGTATTCTACACTTCTCTTTTGTAAAGTAAATTTGAACAGCCGATATGGTCATTGACATCAACTAAAGGATTTGCCTGAGAAGCTGGACAGGACAAATACAGAAAGAAAAGCCACTACTTTCTTATGCTTCGCTTAGTATTTCATCCGTAATAGCCAAGCTTGTAATGTTTTATATAATTGTTTTTTACAGTAGCACTTTTAAGGTTTATTTGAATGAAAAGTGCGTTACAAATAAAACTTATTATTGCTCTTCAATATTTCTGGTGGGCGTTGTGGCGTCCCACTCTGTTCAGCGGTCCGTGAACGCACCATAAAAAACACCTCAGTTCAGTTTCAGTTTATTTGAAACATGCGTACGATACAATGTAATGCATCACACGTTTTCCAGTTGTTTTATTACAGCACGTCCGAAAAGGAGTAGGAAGAAGCAGAGCTTATTTAATCCTACCCCTTTTTATACCATAGCAATGTTATCCCATTCCTTGTTCTCTGTAACAGAACAGTGAAAAAATTAATAATAAATAATATACCATAGTAAGCAAACACATATTAAATACATAAATATCATTTCTCTAAATACATTTTAAAAAATAGGGGGAAAAAAGGGTTCTTGTTCTGTGTACTTTGTGAACACTTGTAGTTTGATCAGTCTCTTAAAGTGAATCATATTGGTGCTTTGTTTGATTTCTTTGGTCAATCCATTCCATAATTTAATTCTAGGTTTTATGTGTTGTACGAGCATACAAATGTTTTAAATTAGATTTTACTCTTTTGTTGGGAATAATTGTTTTACATTCTTGGGTAGCAGGTTAGAGTTTGCTTTCTACATAATTGTAGATTTTTGCAAATGCACCAACTCATTTGAATTTCAATATTTTTCAAAAAATAGAGGGTTTGTATATTCTCTATAGCCATCATTATGTATTGTTCTTTTTTTGTAACATAGTTAGTGAATGAAGTGTACTTTTTTAGTTATTTCCCCATGTTTCTGCACAATAACTCAGATATGCTAATACTAGCGAGCAGTAAAGAATATAAGGTGATTTTTGGTCTAGAACATGATTTGCTTTATTCATCATGGACATGTTTCCTGCTTCTTGATGTTGAGATTTCCAATTAATTTTATCATCTATTATTACACCCAAAAATGCGTTTTGGTTGTAATATCTGGAGCTTGTATTTCTCCGAGTATAGAACGATCACTGAGTTTTAAGAGACCACAATGTGCACAATTGAATAGCTTAGTTGCTCAGACAGCAATGTGTTTATATATGTTTAGATGGAGGTATGTCTTTTTCTTATTGGGGAAAGACAATAATGTCTCTTGTTTTCATCTAGACAATCCGTGAGTTTATTGAATTACGGTTATCTTTTTTTTTTTTTCGATAATTCAAATTTGAAATGGTAATACCCACAAAAAGGTAAACGCCAGGGGGAGGATGAGTAAAAGAAAAATGAAAAAAAAAAAAAACGTTTTAGACTGGGTTTCTAAGGGGGCCCAGTCTGAAGTGAGGAAAAAAAACCTCCATAGCAAAGCACATATATTTTAACGTACATCTTTAGATATCTAGCAACAGAGGGGAGGGAGTGGGGGGCCATGGTGGCAGGCTGCAGCTCTTCAGGCGCTGCCCATCCGTCCATCCCTCCTATGGGATTTGCGTCAAGGGCGATGAATTGAGGGTGAGGTATGTGTGTGTGACGTATATTTTTGGTGGATGCATGTGTGTGTGTAAGCTTGCAGTGTGTCTCTGTTCCGCGGCCTTGATGTTGTGCAGCCGATAGTCCAAAGTCAACAACAACAGGTGTGTGTCCATGAGAGACAAGAAGGGAGTTTGTTGTGTCTTCGCCGCACTGTCCTTCGGGAGAGTCTCGAAGCCAGGGAAACAATCCTAGTTAGAATGTTTTGTATGCGAGTGAAAATAAAATTTGCTTTTCACTCTAAATTGTCTGTGACTGGTCCTCAAAATTCATCCTGTGGGGCAGACAGTCCAATGTGATCCAAATCACAGTTCTTCCCGCATCCTCCAATCATTTGTGGCGGCTTTGGGATACTTTGAAGACTCCCAGCAACTTCCAATTTGTGGACAAATCAGAGCAACGCTTACTCCAATCAGTAGATGTCCTGTTGTCATAATTCCGAGTAGGTAGATATCTTCACGTGCTCCACTGAACGGGTCGCCAGACACTCGAGACTTCTTCTTCTCCCAAGAGTCGGTCGTGTGTCCAGCAACAACCGCTCTGTCACGACAGCAGGTTCCCTTAAACCCAAGATCTTGTCAATTTAGTTGAGGCCAGTTAAACAGATCCAATGTTTAGATTTGGAGAGCAGTGCAAAAACAGGCAGCAAAAAACTTAAGACAAGACAAAGAAGAAAGCAGGAGAGATCAGGGAGCGGAAAGGGGAGCGTCCGCCCTCGATGAGTGCCAGTGAGAAATAATTAATTCAAATTATATCAATAAATCAATCAATGTTTATTTATATAGCCCTAAATCACAAGTGTCTCAAAGGGCTGCACAAGCCACAACAACATCCTCTGTTCGGAGCCCCCAAAAGGGCGAGGAAAACTCACACTCAGTGGGACATCGGTGACAATGATGACTATGAGAACCTTGGAGAGGACCGCAGATGTGGGTGACCCCCCCCCCATTAAAATCATCAGGAGATTTTAATGGAAGCATTCACATGCCATGATTTATATAGGGCACAGAACGGGTATATATAGGGTCCATATAGGGCACAGAACCTACGCCTGCCTGTACCTACCCGTTCTTTGCCCTATATAAACCATGGTATGTGAATGCTTCCATTAACATCTCCTGATGATTGAGGGAACCCCTCATGAAACAGTTCTGTAGAGATGAAGTAGTCTGGTGATTTTTTTCCCCCACACATACATACATACATACATACATACATATATATATATATATATATATATATATATATATATATATATATATATATATATATATCTTGATTGGATTATCCAGAGAATAGTGCTCGATACCGTGGTAGAGCGCAATATGTATGTGTGGGAAAAATCACAAAACTACTTCATCTCTACAGAACTGTTTCATGAGGGGTTCCCTCAATCATCAGGAGATTTTAATGGAAGCATTCACATACAATGAAATACAACAAAGAATTTCAAACCACAAGTTTAGTCTGGGGGTAGGCAGTCCTTTTGCAATTGCTTTGTTGTGGTTTGAAATGCAACAAATCATTTCAAACCACAACAAAGCACTTGCAAAAAGGCTGCCTACCCCCAGACTAAACGACTCTGAAACCAATAAGGAATGTAACTGTCGCAAGGGGGGTGCTTACAAAGATCAGTCATTTACCAAGCAAAGGTAACACGCAAGGACATTAGCACACCCGACACGTACGTAGGATTAACCGAAGGAGCGTTTAAAACCAGATGGAATAATCACAAGGCCTCCTTTAGAAACCAGACCTTGCGGAATTCTACAGAACTCAGCAAGCACATTTGGAACCTCAAAGACAATAATGTTGACTATTCAATAACATGGCAAATTCTTGCATCCAGTACACCTTACAACAGTGGTAATAAAAGAGAAACTGTTTATTATATACCACCCAGACCTGTCATCCCTTAACAAGCGCAGTGAAATCATTTCAACATGCCACCACAGACGGAAACACCTCCCAGGTAACACATGAGCCAATCACCACACCCTACGCCTGCCTGTACCCACCCACTCTGTGCCCTATATAAACCATTGTATGTGAATGCTTCCATTAAAATCTCCTGATGATTGAGGGAACCCCTCATGAAACAGTTCTGTAGAGATGAAGTAGTCTTGTGATTTTTCCCACACATGCATATATATATATATATATGTTGTAAAAAATAAACTTAAAAATATTAATAAAAATACTTAATAATTTTTAAGAATGTATGCCACCATGTCATTTTCAAGTCCACTATTGTTAAAAAATAAGTTGGAATTATTGTCAAAATAAACAAATTAATAATATTTAAAAAAAATTCAAATAGCGACTGAGGTTTTTGTTTTAAGCTTTCAGCCCACATATTAAGACTTGTCCCCCCCAGCCCCACCCCCCACCCCCCGCCTCACGACAAAAGACATGACAATATTCCGGCAAATGAAGAGACATTTCCAACAAATGTGATTTTTCCAGTCGTCTTCGTGCACATAAAAGGATGCGGGAAGGCAGCATATAAACGTGGCGCTCAGCAAATCAACATTAAAACATGTAAATGTCACTCGCTATTGCTCGCTAAATGTCATTGTTTGAAGGGTCATATAAGTTTCCGCCGACGATATATGTGCATGTTATGCAGTCTGTGCACGTGCGTGCGTGCGTGTGTGTGTGTGTGTGTGTGCGTGTGTAATTTATTGTCAGGTTAAAGGAGTCGCTAAATGCATTCCTGGTGTTTTTACTGTCAATCGGCATATTTTTACTGGCGCCAGCTTTTCTTCAGATTCTGCTGCTTTCCAGAGAATGCGATGTATTATTTAGTTACATGTAACGGAAAAGGGTTTATTTCTGTCCAGGACATGTTTGGCAAGTTACATTGAGGTAGGGTTGTACGGTATACCGGTATTGGTATAGTACCGCGGTACCAATGAATCAATTTCGGTACTATACCACTTCTGAAGCATACCGGTCCCGCACCCTACCCATTTACATTGCTAGAGGAGCATGTTCGGCAGCGCACAATCACGGAGTACTTGCAAACAGACCCAGTGTGTAGACAGAAAAGGGAGAACGGACGCATTTTGGCTTAAAAACTAACGATAAAGGTGAAGTTATAACACAAAGAGGTGCTTTAAGACATGGCTAGCTAGCTAGCGGCTAAAGTCTATCCGCCGTCGGCAGTGTTTTAGCCACTTCTAAATCACTAATAGTATTAGCCACTTCTAAATCACTAATAGTATTAGCTACTTCTAAATCACTAATATATAGCTACTGTATACGGTATAGCTCGGTCTGTAGAGTGGCCGTGCCAGCAACTTGAGGGTTCCAGGTTCGATCCCCGCTTCCGCCATCCTAGTCACTGCCGTTGTGTCCTTGGGCAAGACACTTTACCCATCTTCCCCCAGTGCCACCCACACTGGTTTAAATGTAACTTAGATATTGGGGATTCACTATGTAAAAGTGCTTTAAATCACTAGAGAAAAGCGCTATATAAATATAATTCACTCCACTTCACTAATCCTGGTCTCCATGGCGACAAATAAATTGAGTTTCTTACCAGTATCATCCCTGCAGGACGAGGAATGGATAAACATGCTTCACTACGCACCGGCATCAAATGTAAACAAACGCCTTTGGTGGATTAACACCTAACATCCAGTGTAATGATACCAAGTGCAGGAGCGTATCTAGTTGATACTACTATGATTATGTCAATATTTTTTGACATCACATTTCGTTTTTTAAAAATGTATGTTTTGTTTATAAACTCAGGATATATATGTCCCTGGACACATGAGGACTTTGAATTTGACCAGTATATGATCCTGTAACGACTTGGTATCGGATTGATGCCCAAATGTGTGGTATCATCCAAAACTAATGTAAAGTATCAAACAACGTAAGAATAAGTGATTTTTACATTTTAACAGAGTTGTGGATGGAACATGTTAAAAGAGAAAGTAAGCAGATATTTACAGTAAATGAACAAGTAGATTAATAATTCATTTTCTACCGCTTGTCCTTAAAGGCCTACAGAAATGAGATTTTCTTATTTAAACGGGGATAGCAGGTCCATTGTCATGTGTCATACTTGATCAATTTGCGATATTGCCATATTTTTGCTGAAAGGATTTACTAGAGAACATCGACGATAAAGTTCGCAACTTTTGTTTGCTAATAAAAAAGCCCTGCCTATACCGGAAGTAGCAGACGATGACGTCACAAGGGTGAGGGCTCCTCACATCCTCACATTGTTTATAATGGTAGCCTCCAGCAGCAAGAGCTATTCAGGCTGAGAAAACGACAATTTCCCAATAATTTGAGCGAGGATGAAAGATTTGTGGATGATGATATTGATAGCAAAAGGCTAGGAAAAAATAATTAAGTTAAAAAATAGGCGATTGCATTGGAACGGATTCAGATGTTTTTATACACATTTACTGGGATAATTCTGGGAAATCCCTTATCTTTCTATTGTGTCGCTGGTGTTTTAGTCAGATTAAATAGTACCTGATAGAGGGGTGTGTCCACGGGTGTCTTGACGCCAGTCTCTGTTGGGAAGTCGACGGCAGCTGCATGGACGGCGCAAGCTCCGCTGATCTCCAGTAAGAGGCGACTTTTTACCACAATTTTCCCACCGAAACCTGCCAGTTGACATGTAGTCGGGAACCATGTTCGCTTGACCGCTCTGTTCCATAGTAAAGCTTCACCTCCGGGAATTTTAAACAAGGAATCACCGTGTGTTTGTGTGGCTAAAGGCTAATGCTTCCCACCTCCATCTTTCTACTTTGACTCCTCCATTATTAATTGAACAAATTGCAAAAGATTCAGCAACACAGATGTCCAGAATACTGTGTGATTGCGCAATGAAAAGAAAC
Source organism: Nerophis ophidion (assembly GCF_033978795.1). Classification (NCBI taxonomy): domain Eukaryota; kingdom Metazoa; phylum Chordata; class Actinopteri; order Syngnathiformes; family Syngnathidae; genus Nerophis; species Nerophis ophidion. The sequence goes on along the minus strand of NC_084636.1, from coordinate 26,277,190 downwards.
GACTTTTAGCCGCAAATGGTGCTGCGCTAATATGTCCCTTCCAACCCGAGACGTCATCATTCCGCGACGATTTCAACAACAAACTCTGTGGGAAATTTAAAATTGTAATTTAGTAAACTAAACCGGGCGTATTGGCATGTGTTGCAATGTTAATATTTCATCATTGAGTGTGAAGCGACCGGAATGAGAATCAGCACCTCCAAGTCCGAGTCCATGGTTCTCGCCCGGAAAAGGGTGGAATGCCATCTCCGGGTTGGGGAGGAGACCCTGCCCCAAGTGGAGGAGTTCAAGTACCTAGGAGTCTTGTTCACGAGTGAGGGAAGAGTGGATCGTGAGATCGACAGGCGGATCGGTGCGGCGTCTTCAGTAATGCGGACGTTGTACCGATCTGTTGTGGTGAAGAAGGAGCTGAGCCGGAAGGCAAAGCTCTCAATTTACCGGTCGATCTACATTCCCATCCTCACCTATGGTCATGAGCTTTGGGTAATGACCGAAAGGATAAGATCACGGGTACAAGCGGCCGAAATTAGTTTCCTCCGCCGTGTGGCGGGGCTCTCCCTTAGAGATAGGGTGAGAAGCTCTGTCATCCGGGAGGAACTCAAAGTAAAGCCGCTGCTCCTTCACATCGAGAGGAGCCAGATGAGGTGGTTCGGGCATCTCAATCAATCAATCAATCAATCAATGTTTATTTATATAGCCCCAAATCACAAATGTCTCAAAGGACTGCACAAATCATTACGGCTACAACATCCTCGGAAGAACCCACAAAAGGGCAAGGAAAACTCACACCCAGTGGGCAGGGAGAATTCACATCCAGTGGGACGCCAGTGACAATGCTGACTATGAGAAACCTTGGAGAGGACCTCAGATGTGGGCAACCCCCCCCCCCCCCCCTCTAGGGGACCGAAAGCAATGGATTTCAAGCGGGTCTAACATGATACTGTGAAAGTTCAATCCATAGTGGCTCCAACACAGCCGCGAGAGTTCAGTTCAAAGCGGATCCAAGACAGCAGCGAGAGTCCCGTCCACAGGAGACCATGTCAAGCGGAGGCGGATCAGCAGCGTAGAGATGTCCCCAATCGATACAGGCGAGCGGTCCATCCTGGGTCCCGACGAGCGGTCCATCCTGGGTCTCGACTCTGGACAGCCAGTACTTCATCCATGGTTATCGGACCGGACCCCATCCACAAGGGAGGAGGGGACATAGGAGAAAGAAAAGAAGCGGCAGATCAACTGGTCTAAAAAGGAGGTCTATTTAAAGGCTAGAGTATACAGATGAGTTTTAAGGTGAGACTTAAATGCTTCTACTGAGGTAGCATCTCGAACTGTTACCAGGAGGGCATTCCAGAGTACTGGAGCCCGAACGGAAAACGCTCTATAGCCAGCAGACTTTTTTTGGGATGCCACCCGAACGCCTCCCTAAGGAAGTGTTTAGGGCACGTCCAACCGGTAGGAGGCCACGGGGAAGACCCAGGACACGTTGGGAAGACTATGTCTCCCGGCTGGCCTGGGAACGCCTCGGGATCCCCCGGGAAGAGCTGGACGAAGTGGCTGGGGAGAGGGAAGTCTGGGTTTCCCTGCTTAGGCTGTTGCCCCCGCGACCCGACCTCGGATAAGCGGAAGATGATGGATGGATGGATGGATGGATGGATGATATATAAATAATCAGACTGCGTGGTCGGTAGTAGCGGGTTACAGTAGGCCTTTAAAAATGTTGACAAAATAATAGAATGATAAATGACACAAAATGTTACTGCAAATGTCAGCAGACTAAATTAGGAGCCATTGTTTGCTTACTTACTAAATACAAGTTGTCTTGTATGCTCTCTATTTTATTTAAGGACAAACTTGCAATAATAAACATACGTTTAATGTACCTTAAAAAAAGTGTTAAAATAAAGCCAATAATGCGATCCCCTTTATTTAGAAAAGTACTAAAACGTACCGAAATAATTGTAGTACTCGTACCAAAATATTGGTATCGTTACAACACTACATTGCGGTGATTGAAAAGCAGTAGGCAGAAGCTCAGCATTTACTTGTTGTTTATCTGTCGGTGCAACATGTTCCATCTTTTCTGCTTTTCCATGCATTGCCTTCTTTCCTCACAGCGCTCCCCTCTTTATGATTAGTGGATGTCAGCGGCGGATGAAATGCGGCCCCTACTCTTTGATTTAAAGGCCCCCCGCGTGATGTTTTTCACCCCCGAGGAGTTATGTCCCGCGCGGGGAAGAGACAATGTACAGCGAGGGTTGCTAACAACTGCCGTGAATGGAGGCTTACATCACAACTTATTGTCTCTAGCCTCCGAGCATTTCCTTAATTAGTGGCGTTAATGATCCTCAATTAGGCGTGCAGTTGCAAATGCACGTTTTCATTCAAAGTGTGTGTACTCTCCAATCTCGTGGCGTCCTAGACGACATGGCGGGGCCTAATGACGGAGCGAAAGGGCACGTGCCGGGCGAGCGGAGTGGTGACGCGGGTCACGTTGGTGTGTGTTTGTGTGTCGGTGTGTAATTAAAGAGCAGTGCCGGCAGGGGGGACCTGTGTTGGAAAGGGTCACCAGGGCGAGCAGCAGGCCATCGGCAACCTTTGGTCATTAACTACCCACATTGCCAATAAATAGGTGTGTGTGTGTGTGTGTGTGTGTGTGTGTGTGTGTGTGTGTGTGTGTGTGTGTGTGTGTGTGTGTGTGTGTGTGTGTGTGTGTGTGTGTGTGTGTGTGTGCGTGTGCAGCACTCGTTCCATCGGTCCCTGTTTTACTTATAAAATGTACAGTAAGAGGACATGATTTACATACTTGGAAATGCTAAATTTCAACCATATTGTAATTACGTTACAAGTTAAATAATCTGATAATGTTATTTTTAGCATTTTTTCAAAATGATTTAACGTAATGTATCAATAAATTATGTTGATTATTTGAAGCATTGTGTATTTAATTTTCATTTAATTGTAATTCTAATATTAATTAAGTAATCTGATAGTGTTATTTTTAGCATTTTTTTCCAAAGTATTTTTTTATGTAATGTATCAATAAATTATGTTGATTATTTGAATCATTGTGTATTTAATTTTTATTTAATTGTATATAAAATATTAATTAAATAATCTGATAATGTTATTTTTAGCATTTTTTCCGAGGTATAATTTTTTATGTAATTTATCAATTAATTTTGTTGATTTTTTTCAATCATTATGTGTTTAATTGTAATTAAAATACAAATGACATAATCTGATAATGTTCATTTTAGCATGTTTTCCAAAGTATTATTTTTTTATGTAATGCATCAATATACTATGTTGATTATTTTAATCATTGTGAATTGAATTTGTATTTAATTGTAATTAAAATATTCATTAAATCATCTGATAACGTTCATTTTAGCATTTTTTCCAAAGTATTATTTTTTACGTAATGTATTAATAAATTGTGTTGATTATTTTAATCATTATGTATTTAATTGTAATTAAAAATATATGAAATAATCTGATAATGTTCTTTTTAACATTTTTTCCAAAGTATTTTTTTCAAGGTAATGTATCAATAAAAAAATGTCATTATTTTAATTATTGTGTATTTAATTGTAATTGGAAAAAATGCTAAAATTAACATTTTCAGATTATTTAATTCATATTCTAAAGTATTACTATTGATGTAATGTATCAATTCATTGTGTTGATTATTTTAATCATTATGTATTTAATTGTAATTAAAATACAAATTAAATAATCTGATAATGTTCTTTTTAGCTTATTTTCCAAGGTATAATTTTTATGTAATGTATCAATTAATTTTGTTGATTTTTTTCAATTATTATGTGTTTAATTGTAATTAAAATACGTATTTCATAATCTGATAATGTTCATTTTAGCATGTTTTCCAAAGTATAATTTTTTTATGTAATGCATCAATGTATTATGTTGATTATTTTAATCATTGTGGATTGAATTTGTATTTAATTGTAATTAAAATATTCATTAAATCATCTGATAACGTTCTTTTTAGCATTTTTTCCAAAGTATTATTCTTCACGTAATGTATTAATAAATTGTGTTGATTATTTTAATCATTATGTATTTAATTGTAATTAAATATATATGAAATAATCTGATAATGTTCTTTTCAACATTTTTTCCAAAGTATTTTTTTCAATGTAATGTATCAATAAAAATGTTTCATTATTTTAATTATTGTGTATTTAATTGTAATTGGAAAAAATGCTAAAATTAACATTTTCAGATTATTTAATTCATATTCTAAGTATTACTATTGATGTACTGTATCAATAAATTGTGTTGATTATTTTAATCATTATGTATTTAATTGTAATTAAAATACAAATTAAATAATCTGATAATGTTCTTTTTAGCTTTTTTTCCAAGGTATAAATTTTTATGTAATGTATCAATTAATTTTGTTGATTTTCTTCAATCATTATGTGTTTAATTGTAATTAAAATACGAATTACATAATCTGATAATGTTCATTTTAGCATGTTTTCCAAAGTATTATTTTTTTATGTAATGCATCAATATACTATGTTGATTATTTTAATCATTGTGGATTTAATTTGTATTTAATTGTAATTAAGATATTCATTAAATCATCTGATAATGTTCTTTTTAGCTTTTTTTCCAAAGTATTATTTTTTATGTAATGTATTAATAAATTGTGTTGATTATTTTAATCATTATGTATTTAATTGTAATTAAAATACAAATAAAATAATCTGATAATATTCTTTTTAGCATTTTTTCCAAAGTATTTTTTTTATGTAACGTATCAATAAATTATGTTGATTATTGGAATCATTGTGGATTTTATTTGTATTTAATTGTAATTAAAATATGAATCAAATCATCTGATAATGTTCTTTTTAGCATTCTTTCTCAAACTATTTTTTATGTAATGTATCAAATTATTTTCATTATTTTAATTATTGTGTATTTAATTTGCATTTAATTGTAATTAGAATATGAATTAAATCATCTGAAAATGTTCATTTTAGCATTTTTTTCCAAAGTATTACTATTTATGTAATGTATCAATAAATTATGTTTATTATTTTAATCATTATGTTTTTAATTGTAATTAAAATACAAATTAGATAATCTGATAATGTTGTTTTTAGCATTTTTTCCAATGTATTATTTTTTTATGTAATGTATCAATAAATTATGTTGATTATGTTCATCATTCTGTATTTAATTTGCATTTTATTCTAATTAAAATATGAATTCAGTAATCTGATAATTTTCATTTTAGCATTTTTTTCAAAGTATTGTTTATGTAATGCATCAATAAATTGTGTGTATTATTTGAATCATTATGTATTTAATGTTGTATTCTTATTCATAATCAAATTACGTTTGTTTCATATTGTTATATTTTTTATTAAAATGAAGATTTAATAAAATATCCATCCATCAATTGTTGGAAATTCAAGATTTCAACCAAAATGTAATTATAATTTTAATTTAATTATTTAATATTGTTGATCAAATGTATATTTGTATTTATATATCACTAAATCATATTAAAAATTTTGATTATTTCATATTTAATGTTTTATCTAAATTCATAATTAAATTAAATGTCCTTCTTAAATTTATTTATATTGTTAATTATAATAACGATTTGATAACATTTATTTCATCATGACATTTGTTCATCATTTTTGGTCATTCCACGCACATTCTACTGTGCCTTTTGACTAGTTTGACTTATTAAGGGCTTTTTATGTAATTTCACGAAAGGCTGGATGAATAATTATCCATGTTTGTAATGTTTAATTCATCAAAAGTACCCGCCAAAACATTTTTCAAATCATCGGAAATTCAAGATTTCAACCTAAATGTAATTAAATCACTAATTAAATGATTTAAAATTGTTTATTTTAATATTGAATCTAAAAAAAATAATGTATACATCTATAAATTATGTTGATAATTTTAATTAGTTTATGTTTAATGTTTATTTACATTCACAATTAAATTAAATGTAATTCTTAAGTATATTTATATTGTTGAATATAATAATTTATTTATTTCATCATGACAATTTTTTAAATATTTTTTGCCAGTCGTTCCACTCACATTCTACTGTGCCTTTTGCCGAGTTTGACTTATTAAAGGTTTTTTATTATTTAATTTTTTTTATGATCAATTATTTTTCATGTTTTCAATGTTAAATTGATAAATATATATATATATATATACACACTTATCTAGTCAAAAAGTTGTTATATTTTTAAAACTAGTATTTGGATCTTGACATTACAATGATCGTGAAAAATGCATGGTCGAAAACCATCACCATGTATCCCACCAGTCATCATCAGCGACCCTTTTTTTAGTTTTAATGCTAAAAAGCTCTGTTTGTCCACACATTGTGCATTCCATCCACTTTTTGCTCACACTCTGTAACTCTGAGTAATACATGTCATATTGTCAAAGTTTGTTGGTGTCGAACCCCAAGATGCAGAGAAGGAGGCAGGCATAGAGTGAGAAAACATGATTTCATTTAAAATACTAGAACTAGAACAAACAAAAGGTACACACAAAAAGCGCGCACGTGGGCGGATAACAAGCAAAAAGTGCTATGAACAAACAAAACTGGAAGAAGGGAACGAAAGCCAGTAAGCTACAAATAGCTAACAAAATATAGCTTACCGCTATGCTGCAAAGATCAATCAATCAATCAATCAATGTTTACTTATATAGCCCTAAATCACTAGTGTCTCAAAGGGCTGCACAAACCACCACGACATCCTCGGTAGGCCCACATAAGGGCAAGGAAAACTCACACCCAGTGGGACATCGGTGACGAAGCCAGTGCAGGTGAGCCAGTACAGGCGTAATGTGATCAAACTTTCTTGTTCTTGTCAAAAGTCTAGCAGCCGCATTTTGTACCAACTGTAATCTTTTAATGCTAGACATGGGGAGACCCGAAAATAATACGTTACAGTAATCGAGACGAGACGTAACAAACGCATGGATAATGATCTCAGCGTCTTTAGTGGACAGAATGGAGCGAATTTTAGCGATATTACGGAGATGAAAGAAGGCCGTTTTAGTAACGCTTTTAATGTGTGCCTCAAAGGAGAGAGTTGGGTCGAAGATAATACCCAGATTCTTTACCGTGTCGCCTTGTTTAATTATTTGGTTGTCAAATATTAGAGTTGTATTATTAAATAGAGGTCGGTGTCTAGCAGGACCAGTGACATCGGCAATCCCCGACACGACAGGTAGCGACGACACAAGAGCGACAATAATCCAGCACTGACTGGAGGAACAAAGGAGGTAAAATAGGACCTGGCTGATTGACACCAGGTGTGGCCAGGTGCCAATCAGCCACAGCTGAGGGAAAACAGTACACAGGGAGACAAACAGGAAGCTGAACCAAAATAATAGTGCTGACAGGAACTAAGGACAGGAAATGCTAAACACAGTGGAAAAACTAAAACACAAACAAACTGTTGGTTGCAAGTCTGGCACATATACCACATATATAACAACATGGCGTCAAGCAGTGGGACAGGAGAACACAGACTTTAGCAACTAGCAGCTACGGTGTTAATAATACACTCACATTACAACAGCAACGTCCTGCTAGATTAGGTTATTTGCTAAAAATAAAAATCTTAATTTTATTAAGATGTGTAGCAAAGCCTGCAATGTAATTTTGCAAAGCCGTCCTCCGTGAAGTAGTGAGTGTGTACTCGTTTATTGTACTGTTGATGAAAAAGTCACTTATGCACAGCAGGGGACGTCTGAGGCTTGTAGCCGTGCCTTTGGTACCTGATCTGTCACAGGCCGACACTCACTTAACCAGCAGCAGTGTTATTGTGGCCAGCAGGTAGTAGTAGTAGTAGTATGTCTGCCATGCTTGTCTGGAGTCAGATAACAGCAGATCCATGACGCCCTGGAAGCGGCGCTCTGATCCCTGCACAGATAGAGAGGCCCATTCACTGTCTGAGGGCCATCCAGCCATGCAGCCTCTTTGCCACGGAGCTGAAGAGCATCACAAGCAGAGGGCCCAAGGAGAGCGGCAGGCATGAAATATTGCCCCTTTTTGCCACATTTAGCCATAATGGAGTTTAAGTTGGCATGTATCTTCATCTGTGCTCAATCACTCACATCAGCTTGAGTGTGAACTCTTTGCTAATCCTAGTCAAAAGTGTTAAAAGTTAGGGTGGAAATTGCAGCGTACTTTGGTGTTTGTATGGTATGCCATGGTATGGTACAGTATGCCATGGTACGGTGTGGTATGCCATGGTACGGTATGGTATTGTATGCCATAGCATGTTATGGTATGGTATTCCATGGTACGGTATGGTATGCCATGGTACGGTACAGTATGCCATGGTACGGTGTGGTATGCCATGGTACGGTATGGTATGCCATGGTACGGTATGGTATTGTATGCCATAGCATGTTATGGTATGGTATTCCATGGTACGGTATGGTATGCCATGGTATGGTGTGGTATGCCATTGTACGGTATGGTATGCCATGGTACGGTATGCTATAATAATAATAATACTAGATTTTATTTGTAAAAAAAACACTATGTTGAGCAAACAACCTTAAAGTGCCAGTGTAAAAAAAAAATAGTAATAATAATAATAGTAAGAATATAATAAAAATAAATAAAATAGAAAACTAGAAACAGCCCAATAGCTAGAACCAGCATGCATGTCTACAAAAAGGCTTTTTTTAAAATATGTTTTTTTTAAGCCTTTTTTAAAAGGATCCACAGTCTGAGGTGCCCTCAGGTGGTCAGGGAGAGCGTTCCACAGACTGGGAGCAGCGGAGCAGAATGCCCAGTCTCCCATTGCTATGCCATGGTACCGTGTGGTATGCAATGGTACGGTATGGTATGCCATGGTACGATATGGTATGGTATTGCATGCCATAGTATGTTATAGTATGGTATTCCATGGTATGGTATGCTATGGTATGGTGTGGTATGCCATTGTACGGTATGGTATGCCATAGTATGTTATGGTATGGTGTGGTATGCCATGGTATGGTAGGGTATGCCATAGTATGTTATGGTATGGTATACCATGGTACGGTATGGTATGCCATGGTATGGTGTGGTATGCCATGGTAGGGTATGCCATTGTACGGTATGGTATGCCATGGTACAGTATGCTATAATAATAATACTAGATTTTATTTGTAAAAAAACACTATGTTGAACAAACAACCTTAAAGTGCCACAGTGTAAAAAAAAAATAGTAATAATAATAATAATAGTAAAAAGATAATAAAAATAAATAAAATAGAAAACTAGAAACAGCCCAATAGCTAGAACCAGCATGCATGTCTACAAAAGGGCATTTTTTAAAAGATGTTTTTTTTTAAGCCTTTTTTAAAAGCATCCACAGTCTGAGGTGCCCTCAGATGGTCAGGGAGAGCGTTCCACAGACTGGGAGCAGCGGAGCAGAATGCCCAGTCTCCCATTGCTATGCAATGGTACAGTACGGTATGCCATGGTACGATATGGTATGGTATTGTATGCCATAGTATGTTATAGTATGGTATTCCATGGTTTGGTATGCTATGGTATGGTGTGGTATGCCATGGTATGGTAGGGTATGCCATTGTACGGTATGGTATGCCATAGTATGTTATGGTATGGTCTGGTATGCCATGGTATGGTGTGGTATGCCATGGTATGGTAGGGTATGCCATAGTACCGCATGGTATGCCATTGTACTATGCCATAGTACCGCATGGTATGCCATCGTACGGTGCCACAGCACAAACAACACACTTTTTCAGTGTCTATGTCGGTGTAATGTCAAAGAAAGCCGCACTTTTTTTTAGGCCGCAGGGCTCAAAGCGTTGGAAAAAGTAGCCTCTTATAGTCCGGACAGTATGGTAAATCAAATGTTACAAAGGCGCAGGTGCCTCCCCAGTGTTTGGGGCCCAGGTACAACCTGTATATTGGATTTTAAGAAGTCTAAAAGGGACTATGTGGGTCTTACGTTATGTCTATAGGGCTCTCATAATGTAAAATATGTATTTTGAAGGTCATTACCAGTTTTTGATGCTCTACCAGTGAAAATATTCCTAAAAACGGTTGCTGTGTACTCACTTTTGTGATATGAGAGAAGCTTTGATTTTTTTTTTCTTCTTTATGTTAAAGCAGGATGACTATTTAAAATCCGAGCAAAAGGTGTTTTAAAGACAGGAAGGCGTTACAGGTTGCACGAATGAGGTTTTGTTTGTATGCACAGAGAGAACGGAGACAATGGAGTCCGTTTCCTTTCTCCTCGCCATTCTCATTGAGCTCATTGGCTTTCCCTGCGCCACCCCGGCCATGCTGTTGATTGACGGCCTGAGGGTTTTAATGGGCACTGGAGTGCAGGAGCTGAGGTCGGAGTTGTCATGGCAACTAGGAGACGGGAGGCCTTTTGCTTCTGCCTCTGCTGCCGCTTTTCTACCGCTTCACCTGTGTAGTGTGGAGCCTGGTGCACTGCAGGCGCACACAATGTAAATCTAATCCAAATAGTGGACCTTTAAACCAAGTCCAGATCCTTATATCGGCGAACTAAAATGCATTCATTACTTGCTCTCTGCTGTGTTTTTAGGCAGCCTCCTTTCTTCATTGTTAGCTGCTAACCGCTAGCAAATAAGTGTTTAATATGGCCAGGTTGATGTTAGCTGGAGGCGGGGGTCTGGGGGTTTTGGCAGGAGAACATCAATTCCATCAAACCATAGTCCTGTATCGGTTCTTTGACAAAAAAAAAAAAAAAAAATTCTGTTATTGCTGCTTTGGATGTCTTCACGGGTCCAAAACAAACCTGAGGAAAACTTACCGAACAGGACAGTTCGACCCAATCCAAATAAGCCAAAGACAATAACGCCTACAGAGATGAAAAAAAAAAAAAAAAAAAAAATCATGAAACTTTCAGCCGTTTCTAAAAGTTACAGTTAGAGATGTTTGATAATGGGTTTTTTGCTGATATTCCGATATTGTCCAACTCTTAATTACCGATCCCGATGTCAACCGATACCGGTATATACAGTCGTGGAATTAACACATTATTATGCCTATTTTTGTTGTGATGCCCCGCTGGATGCATTAAACAATGTAAGAAGGTGTTCCAAAATAAATCAACTCAAGTTATGGAAGAAAATGCCAACATGGCACTGCCATATTTATTATTGAAGTCACAAAGTGCATTTTTTTTTTTTTAACATACCTCAAAACAGCAGCATGGAATTTGGGACGTGCTCTTCCTGAGAGAGCATGAGGAGGTTGAGATGGGGGGGTAGGAGCTAGCGGAGGGTGTATATTGTAGCATCCCGGAAGAGTTAGTGCTGCAAAGGGTTCTGGGTATTTGTTCTGTTGTGTTTATGTTGTGTTACGGTGCGGATGTTCTCCCGAAATGTGTTTGTCATTCTTGTTTGGTGTGGGTTCACCGTGTGGCGCATATTTGTAACGGTCTTAACGTTGTTTATACGGCCACCCTCAGTGTGACCTGTATGGCTGTTGACCAAGTATGCATGGATTCACTTGTGTGTGTGAAAAGCCGTAGATATAATGTGACTCGGCCGGCACGCAAAGGCAGTGCCTTTAAGGTTTATTGGCGCTCTGTACGTTTCCCTACGTCCTTGTACACAGCAGCGTTTTAAAAATTCATACATTTTACTTTTGGAACTGATACCGATAATTTCCGATATCACATTTTAAAGCATTTATCGGTGGTGTGCTAAGTTATCTTAGTTAACTTGTTGATCCTTGGGTCCACTAGACCAGTGGTCCCCAACCTTTTTGTATCCGCTTAATAATTTGTCCCGCGGCCCGGGGGGGGGGGGTCCTTTTTTATATAGCTCGGTTGGTAGAGTGGCCATGCCAGCAACTTGAGGGTTGCAGGTTCGATTCCCGCTTCCGCCATCCTAGTCACTGCCGTTGTGTCCTTGGGCAAGACACTTTAACCACCTGCTCCCAGTGCCACCCACACTGGTTGAAATGTAACTTAGAAATTGGGTTTCACTATGTAAAGGGCTTTGAGTCACTAGAGAAAAGCGCTATATAAATATAATTCACTTCACTTTTTTCTTTGTCATGAAAAAGGGACGTTTTTGTCATGAAAAAGGGAGGTTGTTGTGGTTGGTGCACTAATTGTAAGTGTATATTGTTTTTTTTATGTTGATTTAATAAAAATTAAGAAAATTAAAATTAAAATTAAATTTTTATTTCTTTTTTCTTTTTTTTTTTCCCAATAAAAATGAATAAAAAATTCTTCTGGGGCCCGGTACCAATCAGGCCACGGTCCGGTACCGGGCCGTAGCCCGGTGGTTGGGGACCACTGCACTAGACCTTTATCCAGCCCCGCCCTCATCAATTCCGGGTGAGCAGATTGGCGAGTGGGTGCAGGCTTTTTGCTGTATGGGTGTGCTGTGCTCAGCGTGGGCGGGGGCGTGTCCAAGCGAGCAGCCATAGGAGGAACTGTGACAAACAGGTGCAGGAGGAAAACAGGTTCGAATCCACGCCGTGACACTAAGGATGTCCGATAATGTCGGACTGACGATATTATCGGACATTTCTAGTTACAATGATGGTAAGCCTAGATCGGGGGGCGGCAAAACGACTCTTAAGCGCCGCCCTTGTGGCTCCTTGGAGCTTTTTTAAAAATGTATGAAAATGGAAAAGCTGGTGGAAAAAATCTAATTTTTTTGTGTTAGTATTGTTTCCGTAAGAGAGGAAACATGAACCAGACCTTCCCAATTGTTAGAAATCCCACTGTTTATATTAAACGTGCTTCACTGATGAGAGGATTTGGCGAGCTCCGTTTTGTCCTACTAATTTCGGCAGTCCTTGAACGCACCGTAGTTTGTTTGCATGTACAACTTTCTTCGACCCTGCCACAGAAAAACCTGTTTTATGCCACTGCTTCTCTGTCTCATTTTGTCCAACAAATGTTTTATGCTGTGTGTAAATGCACATAGGTGAGCTTTGTTGATATTATTGGAGTGCGAATCAGGCATATTTTGTCACTGCATGACTGCAAGCTAATCAATGCTAACATGCTATTTAGGCTATCTGTATGTACATATTGCATCATTATGCCTTTTTTGTAGGTATATTTGATCTCAATTTATATCCTTTAAAATGTCCTCTGTGTATTTAATTCATATTTGGATGGATGGATATGAAGTACCTCGGTGCACGGTTGGTCCCTGTTTGGATTATCAGCTTCACGCCACGGTTGAATAAAGAGTGGAAGTGTTTTTGATGCTTAACCTGTCGCCGCCACTCAATGATTTGTTTAATTGTGCACACCAGCGCAGCTTTGCCGTGCAACTTGTTGTGGCGTTTTGTTTGTTTATACACGCAGGAGCCTTTCCGGGTTTGCGGGAACGAACATGAAGGGTGCCGTGAGAACGATGAGGCGTGTTTCGGCGTTAAAATGTATGTCACTCTACGGGAGAGAAAGGCACCAATGTAGTGATGCATTTATTTTTCCAAATATTTTCGGGAGCTACAGGACCATCTTATCAACCGTCAGTCACCCTCTCACTCTCTTTCTACTGCAGGGATGTCAAACATACAGCGAACAGTTATCATGAGTTTCCTAAATCGATCAAGAGGGGGTGTGACATTCAAATGTTGTCAATATTCACTATTTTATCCTTAATAGTTAATATTGTAAATCCCACATTCTTTGTTCACATGTACATCAGGGGTGTAAAATGTACAGAGGATTTATCCGGCCTAGGGGATGAGTTTTCGAAGTATAAAAATGAGCCGTAATTTTTTAATCAAAGAAACAGCTGTTCTAAGTGTGTCCACTAGATGTCACAATACCAATTATTTGTATCTTTGTAGATGATGCTACATGTGTAAAAAAAAAAAAATCAACCACATGTTAGTGCACCAGTCGAGGAAAATGAGCAAACTACGTAAATAACATCCTGTAATTTGATTTAGATTTTTTTTTTATCTTGATAGATTGAAAATTAACACCAATGAGTTGACTGACGAACTTTATCACAACATTTATTCAGAAAGTATAAATAACGGCAAAAAAACAACAACATTATGATTTTTACATTTTCAGAATGCCACATCCATCCATTTTCTACCGCTTTGCGGGGGGTGCTAGAGCCTATCTCAGCTGCATTCGGGCGGAAGGCGGCGTACATCCTGGACAAGTCGTCACTTCATCATAGGGCCATTTTCAGAATGTGCTTGTTCTATCGTTAAACAAAAAAAAAACAATCTGAAGTTGTCTTTATTTTTAAGTTATCGTGCCGTGATTTTTTTTTTCCCGTGTGGCCCCCGATCGGAAATGAGTTTGACACCCCTTTTCATCGCCCCCCTAGTGGTTGGCTGACTGTTGGTTGTGAAAGTGCTTAAATTGATTATGCGGCACAGCCTGCTTTTTTAAATATAGATATCAATCAATCAATCAATCAATGTTTACTTATATAGCCCTAAATCACTAGTGTCTCAAAGGGCTGCACAAACCACTACGATATCCTCGGTAGGCCCACATAAGGGCAAGGAAAACTCACACCCAGTGGGACGTCGGTGACAATGATGACTATGAGAACCTTGGAGAGGAGGAAAACAATGGATGTCGAGCGGGTCTAACATGATACTGTGAAAGTTCAATCCATAATGGATCCAACACAGTCGCGAGAGTCCAGTCCAAAGCGGATCCAACACAGCAGCGAGAGTCCCGTTCACAGCGGAGCCAGCAGGAAAACATCCCAAGCGGAGGCGGATCAGCAGCGCAGAGATGTCCCCAGCCGATACACAGGCAAGCAGTACATGGCCACCGGATCGGACCGGACCCCCTCCACAAGGGAGAGTGGGACATAGAAGAAAAAGAAAGGAAACGGCAGATCAACTGGTCTAAAAAGGGAGTCTATTTAAAGGCTAGAGTATACAAATGAGTTTTAAGGTGAGACTTAAATGCTTCTACTGAGGTGGCATCTCAGAGTACTGGAGCCCGAACGGAAAACGCTCTATAGCCCGCAGACTTTTTTTGGGCTTTGGGAATCACTAATAAGCCGGAGTCCTTTGAACGCAGATTTCTTGCCGGGACATATGGTACAATACAATCGGCAAGATAGGATGGAGCTAGACCGTGTAGTATTTTATACGTAAGTAGTAAAACCTTAAAGTCACATCTTAAGTGCACAGGAAGCCAGTGCAGGTGAGCCAGTACAGGCGTAATGTGATCAAACTTTCTTGTTCTTGTCAAAAGTCTAGCAGCCGCATTTTGTACCAACTGTAATCTTTTAATGCTAGACATGGGGAGACCCGAAAATAATACGTTACAGTAGTCGAGGCGAGACGTAACAAACGCATGGATAATGATCTCAGCGTCTTTAGTGGACAGAATGGAGCGAATTTTAGCGGTATTACGGAGATGAAAGAAGGCCGTTTTAGTAACGCTTTTAATGTGTGCCTCAAAGGAGAGAGTTGGGTCGAAGATAATACCCAGATTCTTTACCCTGTCGCCTTGTTTAATTGTTTGGTTGTCAAATGTTAGAGTTGTATGATTAAATAGAGGTCGGTGTCTAGCAGGACCGATAATCAGCATTTCCGTTTTTTTGGCGTTGAGTTGCAAAAAGTTGGCGGACATCCATTGTTTAATTTCATTAAGACACGCCTCCAGCTGACTACAATCCGGCGTGTTGGTCAACTTTAGGGGCATGTAAAGTTGGGTGTCATCAGCATAACAGTGAAAGCTAACACCGTATTTGCGAATGATGTCACCTAGAGGCAGCATGTAGATGCTGAAGAGTGCAGGGCCAAGGACCGAACCCTGGGGAACTCCACACGTTACCTTAACATAGTCCGAGGTCACATTGTTATGGGAGACACACTGCATCCTATCAGTAAGATAAGAGTTAAACCATGACAGGGCTAATATAGCCGAAGATCAACCTCGTTTAACCGTAGCGGCCCAAATCATTATCAGGATTGAAATCCGATTGATTGTGCCGCCCTACTTGGTGTCAAAAGTTTGAGAACCCTTGCGTACACAGCCGTTTTCAGAGCTCACCTGCTTTATATCAATGGTACCAAATATCACTTGATACTGAAGTACCCACACTTTTGCTAATTGCTTCTTCTGCTCAGAGTACACTGCAGGTTGAAATATGTGGCTTGTACTCATATAAGGCATATAAGGCGCATTACACATGAATGTTTCGACATATTCTGTACATTTCTGGTTAGTAGGCTTGTATTTCCACACCTATTTCATGTGTAAATCTCTCTTATATGTTGTGTTACTACGTACCATATTTTTTCGGACTGGATAATAAGGCGCACTCTTAATGAACGGGTCTTTTTTAATTCAAAAGGTGGACCATATTATAAGGTGCATTGTATTATGATTTTTTTTCTACATTTAAAACACTTCTTTCTGGTCTACATATCATGTAATGGTGGTTATTTGGTCATTTTGGGACAGCAAGGCTTTGTTGGTAGAGTAACTTCAGGGTTCCAGGTTTGATCCCCACTTCTGCCTTTGCCTGGGCCGATAACAAATTTTGCTTGACGATATATTGACCTACAAATTATTGCAGTTTAACAACATTATTGCCATTCATTTTATGAAACCAAATTAACCATTGATGTAAATAATACTGCATGTAAATCCTTTCGAATGCAAAAAAAAAATGTATTTCTTGTGTATTTTAACATTGTAATTGTCATGAAAATGATTAAAAAAATATCTTAAGGAGTGGATATACACAACCATAGCCAAAAGCAAAATAGCTAAATAAACCATTGACAAAGTTGCACTTCAGTGTTAAACATGGGGGCAGAGGTCGAGTTGTACCGTATTTTTTCGGACTATAAGGCGCACTTAAAATCCTTTCATTTTCTCCAAAATTGACAGTGCGCCTTATAACCCGGTGCGCCTAATGTACGGAACAATTCTGGTTGTGCTTACCGACCTCGATGCAATTTAATGTGGTACATGGTGTGATGATAAGTGTGACCAGTAGGTTTGCAGTCACACATGAGAGTCATGTGTAGACTGCAATATGACACGAGTCAACAACACCAAAACTTTAAATGTTCCATTGAAAATGTAAAAGATTACACACGGCACTTAGAAATCTGTCAAAATGTTTAAGTATGACTTTGAAGCCGCACCGCTTGACTGGTAGTCGGCCCATTATGGCCACCGTAGTCAGAGGAATAAGTATTACTACGGTGTGTATAAGGACTGCAAAATGGCGCCCATTAGCAGACATATTGTCTGGCGTTTTGTTTCAGAATATTATGCAAAACTAACTTTTCTTACCTTCTGCTACCTGCTGATCTGTATTTGAGATCTGCATAAGTCCAGAAAATCTGCTCACGTCCGCCACTGTAGTCCATGGCGTTGCCGTTCTTCTTCTTCTCTGTCTTCTTGTTACGGGACATTCACCGTCTGCTGTTGCCAATCCTAATATAAAGTAGTGTAAAATTCTAACTTGTATCTCGTTATGGAACCGCTAAAAACTACCGGTGCAGTGAGTTTACATGATTCACCGAAGGAACTTTGAGTTATTAGAGCGTTCCGGTTGGACCTTTTTCACGGGACACATTTACGGCGTTGTTATTGCACTAGTGAGCCACGGATGAGGAGATGCTTCTCCGTTATTGATTTAAGTAAAGTCTGAATGTCATCAAAACCGCTAGCACCGTCTTTTGACACTTCTTCCACTCCCGTCCTTGCACGCTACACCGCTACAACAAAGATGACGGGGAGAAGACGCTGTCCACAAAATGGCACATTCTAAAGGGACTGTCAGGAAGCGACTTGAAGATGACCCGTAAAACATCATCTATGCAACATTTTGACCAAAGAACCACCATTACATGTTTTGTAGACCACAAGGAAATATTTTGAATTTAGAAAACAATCATAATAGGACCCATTTCATGCACCTTACAATCCGGTGCGCATTTTGTATGAAAATAGACCTGAATAGACCCGCTTATCGGCAGTGCGCCTTATAATCCGGTGTGCCCTATCGTCCAGAAAATTCGGTACATTACTTAACTGACAATCAAGTTAGGACCTTCTTAAACAAAACTGCAGAGTAACAATATAAACACTACAGTTCAAACAGACGGGTCATATGCAAAAAAAAAAAAAGAAGTTTGCCGAATTCCGAGTGAGATAATTGTTTATTTGGGGGGGTTTGTGGTTTTTATCACGTGATCACGGCATCTTCAACCTCACTTTCTGAGGGTTGTGTCGATCTCTGGCTATAAGTTAATGCTAGAGAGTAAGACCAGATGTTTTGGTTCAACTGTGACATTTGCTACACCCACTAATAGTGGGGATGCTTGTAATTCAAATTTTTGTTTGCAACTTATAGCATGTAAGTTTGGGAACTAGAGAACATACATATCCTTTATTTATTGAATCAAAGATACCGGAATTCCACGACATTGTGAATTTGCAAACAGCTAAAATTATACACAAAGCAAACTATAACCTGCGACCCAAGAATATACAACAATTCTTCTCAACAAAAGAGGAGAAATTTAATCTTACAGAAAAATCTACATTTGTATGCATGTACACCACTTAAAACCATCAGTATAGAGGTATAGCTCAGTAGAGTGTCCCTGCCAGCAACTTGGGGGTTGCAGGTTCGATTCCCGTTACCGCCATCCTAGTCACTGCCGTTGTGTCCTTGGGCAAGACACTTTACCCACCTGCTCTCAGTGCCACCCACACTGGTTTGAATGTAACTTAGATATTGGGTTTCACTATGTAAAGCGCTTTGAGTCACTTGAGAAAAAGCGCTATATAAATATAATTCACTTCACTTCACTATATCTGTAAGTGGAATTAAATTATGGAATGGATTAAGCAAAGCAATCAAACAATATACTAATATGATCCACTCCAAGAAACTCTTCAAACTTAGTGTTTACTAAGTACAAAGAACAAGAACCAAGATAAACATTCTGAATTTATTTCATCCATCCATTCTCTCATTCTCAAAATAATCTCACTCATCTCACCATATGAAATAAAACTGACTTCACCAATTATTATTTATGTATTTATTTTTATTGTGATTACTTATGGCAGTGGTTCTTAACCTTTTTTCAGTGATGTACCCTCTGTGAACATTTTTTTTTAATTCAAGTACCCCCTAATCAAAGCAAAGCATTTTTGGTTGGGAAAAGAGATACACAAGTAATTTAATTTATTAAATTGTTGAACAGTGCAAATTATTGCTCATTTGTAGTGGTCTTTCTTGAACTATTTGGAAAAAAATATATAAAAACAACTAAAAACTTGTTGAGAAATAAACAAGTGATTCAATTATAAATAAAGATTTCTACACATAGAAGTAATCATCAACCTAAAGTGCCCTCTTTGGGGATTGTAATAGAGATCTATCTGGATTCATGAACTTAATTCTAAACATTTCTTCACAAAAAAAATACATCTTTAACATCAATATTTATGGAACATGTCCACAAAAAAAATTGAGCTGTCAACACTGAATATTACATTGTTGTATTTCTTTTCAGTTTATGAACTTACATTCATATTTTGTTGAAGTATTACTCAATAAACATATTTTAAAGGATTTTTGAATTGTTGCTATTTATAGAAATTTTTTTTTTTTAATCTAACGTACCCCTTGGCATACCTTCAAGTACCCCCAGGGGTACGTGTACCCCCATTTGAGAACCACTGACTTCTGGAGTATATTGTGAATAAATTAAGAACAGGAAGTGAACAAAAGTTTAAGCAACTGTTATGTAAAAGAAAAGAGTTCGGCTTAAATAAGCTCTGCTTCGTCCTACTCCTTTTCGAACATTTTAAAAAGAGAAACTGGAAACTGATGTATCATGTTGTATGCTTGCATGTTCAGATTAAACTCAAAGTATTAAGCTGAAGTACCACTGTAGTGTTTGTTGTTATCTGTCCTTCTAAAGACTTGTTTTTGTCCCAGTGGCTTAACCCGTGCTTCCTGTGTGTTTTCTCCAGAGTGCGGCTGCCGCCCCAAGTCCAGTGATGGGCAACATGCCACCTAATGACGGCATGCCGGGAGGACCCATGCCCCCGGGATTCTTTCAAGTAAGAACTATGTCGTGTTTGTTTGTAAGCAAACTGTTCTATTCCCGGGAGCTCTGCAAACAAAAGGGTGAACATTAGTCAACACATGTACCTCCACGGAGTTGCCCAGGCTTTTTTTTTTTTGACAAATACACTACATCGTGGTGCCTTTTAGGGCTGGGATATATGGCCTTTTATTAATATCTCGATATTTCTAGGCCATGTCACGATACACGATATATATATCCAAATTTTGCTTTAGCCTTGAATGAACACTTGAACAGTCAAGGCGTAGAGGGGATCCGGTTTGGTGGCCACGGGATTAGGTCTCTGCTTTTTGCAGATGATGTAGTCCTGATGGCTTCATCTGGCCGGGATCTTCAGCTCTCACTGGATCGGTTCGCAGCCGAGTGTGAAGCGACCGGAATGAGAATCAGCACCTCCAAGTCCGAGTCCATGGTTCTCGCCCGGAAAAGGGTGGAGTGCCATCTCCGGGTTGGGGAGGAGACCCTGCCCCAAGTGGAGGAGTTCAAGTACCTAGGAGCCTTGTTCACGAGTGGGGGAAGAGTGGATCGTGAGATCGACAGGCGGATCGGTGCGGCGTCTTCAGTAATGCGGACGTTGTACCGATCCGTTGTGGTGAAGAAGGAGCTGAGCCGGAAGGCAAAGCTCTCAATTTACCGGTCGATCTACGTTCCCATCTTCACCTATGGTCATGAGCTTTGGGTCATGACCGAAAGGATAAGATCACGGGTACAAGCGGCCGAAATGAGTTTCCTCCGCCGTGTGGCGGGGCTCTCCCTTAGAGATAGGGTGAGAAGCTCTGCCATCCGGGAGGAGCTCAACGTAAAGCCGCTGCTCCTCCACATCGAGAGGAGCCAGATGAGGTGGTTCGGGCATCTGGTCAGGATGCCACCCGAACGCCTCCCTAGGGATGTGTTTAGGGCACGTCCAGCTGGTAGGAGGCCACGGGGAAGACCCAGGACACGTTGGGAAGACTATGTCTCTCGGCTGGCCTGGGAACGCCTCGGGATCCCCCGGGAAGAGCTAGACGAAGTGGCTGGGGAGCACATGGTTCAAAAGCTTAGGCTGCTGCCCCCGCGACCCGACCTCGGATAAGCGGAAGATGATGGATGGATGAACACTTGATGCATATAATCACAGCAGTATGATGATTCTATGTGTTTACATTAAAACATTCTTGTTCATACTGCATTAATATATGCTCATTTTAAACTTTCATACAGAGAGGGAAACCACAACTGAGTCAATTGACAAAAACTGTATTTATTAAACAGTTATTAAGCAGTGGCACAAATATTCATGTCATTTAAAAAAAAAAAAACTGCAAAATTGTCGGAGACATTTTAAAACAAGCTATGAGTGCACTTTTGTGCATGATGTCACTAAGATGACATATCAAAACAACACTTGGCTTCACGGTTGCAGAGGGGTTAGTGCGTCTGCCTCACAATAAGAAGGTCCTGCAGTCTTGGGTTCAATCCCAGGCTTGGGATCTTTCTGTGTGGAGTTTGCATGTTCTCCCCGTGAATGCGTGGGGTCACTCCGGGTACTCCGGCTTCCTCCCACTTCCAGAGACATGCACCTGGGGATAGGTTGATTGGCAACACTAAATTGGCCCTAGTGTGTGAGTGTGAATGTTGTCTGTCTATCTGTGTTGACCCTGCGATGAGGTGGCGACTTGTCCAGGGTGTACCCCGCCTTCCGCCCCATTGTAGCTGAGATAGGCACCAGCGCCCCCCGCGACCCCAAAAGGGAATAAGCGGTAGAAAATGGATGGATGGATGGACTAAATCAAGGTGCACTTTTTGTATAGAACACAAATACAATAATTTAAAACAAACAAAGTGCACTTTTGTGCATGATGTCACTAAGATGAGATATCAAAACAACACTAAATTAAAGTGCACTTTTTGTATACAACACAACTACAATAGTTTAAAACAAATAAAGTGCACTTTTGTGCATGATGTCACACAATATACTACAATAATTGTCAAAAAACAATAAGCTGCATAATAGGAAATCTTCATTATGTGGTAGGTTCCTGCGGGCATTATCTCCTTCTGTTGTTGACTCTTTTTTGATCTGGAAATGGTTGCTTCGGCATTTTGTTGGTGTGGCACCGAACCAAGATGTTGACATGCGGAGTTTCAAGCACTCCTCATTCTCGAGCGCAGGTCTCGGGAACCTTTTTGATTGGGGGAGCCATGAAAGCCAAATATTTCAATCAATCAATCAATGTTTACTTATATAGCCCTAAATCACTAGTGTCTCAAAGGGCTGCACAAACCACTACGACATCCTCGGTAGGCCCACATAAGGGCAAGGAAAACTCACACCCAGTGGGACATCGGTGACAATAATGACCCAGTGGGACATCGGTGACAATAATGACCCAGTGGGACGTCGCTGACAATGATGACTATGAGAACCTTGGAGAGGAGGAAAGCAATGGATGTCGAGCGGGTCTAACATGATACTGTGAAAGTTCAATCCATAATGGATCCAACACAGTCGCGAGAGTCCAGTCCAAAGCGGATCCAACACAGCAGCGAGAGTCCCGTTCACAGCGGAGCCAGCAGGAAACCATCCCAAGCGGAGGCGGATCAGCAGCGCAGAGATGTCCCCAGCCGATACACAGTCAAGCAGTACATGGCCACCGGATCGGACCGGACCCCCTCCACAAGGGAGAGTGGGACATAGAAGAAAAAGAAAAGAAACGGCAGATCAACTGGTCTAAAAAGGGAGTCTATTTAAAGGCTAGAGTATAAAAATGAGTTTTAAGGTGAGACTTCAAAATGTATTTCCGTGAGAGCCATGTAATTTTTTTTTAACACTGAATACAACTAAATGCTTGCATTTTTAAGACCAGCATTTTATAACAACAGCATATTAAGTCTCTTATTCTTTTTAATGACATTTATAGTCTATAGCTAACCAATAATTAATATAATACTTGTTACCATTAATGCGACTTATGGAACAGGTGCGATAGAAAATCGATGCATGAGAATGTTTTATAATTTGAACGTTATTTTTAACACTGTGATTACCAACGGAATTATTCATTACCGTATTTTCCGTGTTATAAGCCGCACCTTCAATGAATGGCATATTTAAAAACTTTGTAAACCTATAAGCCGCACCGGGTCGTAAGCCGCGCCCACGCTGCGCTAAAGGGAATGTCAAAAAAACAGTCAGATAGGTCAGTCAAACTTTAATAATACAAACCAGTGTGCGAATGTGCAATCACAACCATAGCAACACTCAAAATATTGCAGAGCAATAGCAACATCAATAACTCAACTTTGCTCGAACGTTAATGTCACAGCACACAAAATAAACATTTAAAGCTCACCTTCAGAAGTTATTCCTCATCCATAAATCCCTCGAATTCTTCTTCTTCGGTGTCTGAATTAAAAAATTGGTCGAATACGGCATCCAAAATGGCGGGCTCCGTCTCGTCGAAGTCATCAGAGTCAGCGTCGCTGTTGCTGTCCGGCAGTTCCATGAATCCTGCCTTCCTGGCCGGATCTTTTTTTCAGCTATCTTGTTTTTACAATATGCGTGGAAAGTAGCCAGCTTTTCTTGAAAGTCTTTTGGCAGTTGCTGTGAAATAGTAGTCCGTGTGCGGATGGAGAGATTGCGTCTTTTCATGAACCGGAAACACCAAGAAGCACCACCTTTAAAATCATCCAAGTGAAGTTCGCTTGCTGGCGCTGTTGCCTTCATTGGAATAGTGATGGTACTGACACTTCTGCTTGCTGCTCTCTGCTCAACTACCCACTGTTCCAGTTTGTCCTCCAACTGTTGCCATCTTGCTTTGTTCCCTCAAACTCTGTGTTGTCTTCTTTACTTGGCGCAGGTCATCTTGTTGCTTCCTCCACCTGATTCATTTATGTTCAATTCTCTCGCTGCTGCTCTATTTCCGTGTTCTTCTGCGTGACTTATTGCCTTGAGTTTGAATTCTGCGTTGTACGCGTGTCTTTTAGTAGGAGCCATTTTGTGGTCGTCTTTACAGAAACACACGAATGAAACGAATCGGATTAGCCGCGCGCTTCTTCTTCTACGGGGACGGGTGCTTAC
Source organism: Nerophis ophidion (assembly GCF_033978795.1). NCBI lineage: Eukaryota > Metazoa > Chordata > Actinopteri > Syngnathiformes > Syngnathidae > Nerophis > Nerophis ophidion. The sequence continues at coordinate 26,253,008 of NC_084636.1, read as the reverse complement.
CTTGGCGGTTGCGTACCGTAGAAGAAGAAGCGCTTCCTCTTTCCAGGTGGGCGGGCGCTTACCTTGGCGGTTGCTTACCGTAGAAGAAGAAGCGCTTCCTCTTCTACGGGGGAAAAAGATGGCGGCTGTTTACCGTAGTTGCGAAACCTAAACTCTATGAAAATAAATATTTATATTAATATATATATAAGGCGCACCGGGTTATAAGCCACACTGTCATCTTTTGAGAAAATGTTTGGTTTTTAGGTGCGGCTCATAGCGCGGAAAATACGGTACTTATCATGTTAAGCAATGTCAGCTAAGATTTATATGAGAGCCAGATGCAGACATCAAAAGAGCCACATCTTGCTCTAGAGCCATAGGTTCCCTACCCCTGCCGTAGCGGGTGACTTTTCAAATGATGCTACATTAGCAGTGCTGCTACTTTTTGTAGCAACGCCTTTGCCGCATAATTGTTCAACATCTTCCCGCTTGAAGCCAAACCACTGCCAGACGATGGACCCCGTGCTGTTTTTTGGGGGAATTAATTCTTCCTTCATTTGTTGCCAGTTTCGCACCTTCTCTTTCTCGTATTACCACCCGCACCGCACTGTTAGCATCACAGCTAACGTTACCTCTCTCAGGTTTGTAAGAAGGTGCGCTTGTTTTAAGTCTCTGTGAGAAAGAGAGACAACAAAGAGGGAGAAGAGCCTGTGGTGTAATGCCCGCAGCTAAAAGCAACTGCATGAGAACGTATACTCGAATACCACGATATAGTCATTTTCTATATCGCAAACCCGCGATATATCGAGTATATCGATATATCGCCTAGCCCTAGTGCCTTTATTATACCCCATAAGTCCGACTGACTTGAAATTTCTCACACAATCGAGCACACTCTGGAGTTTTAGCTTAGGGTGTTTAGGTAGTGGTGCTTTTATTATCCCCCATAAGTCCGACTGACTTAAAATTTCTCACACAATCGAGCTTGATATACTTGTTACTAAGGTAATCTAAAGTCACAGCAGCTCAGACGAGGCACCAAGCAGTGTGGGTGGGGAGCGTTTCCACCAAGTGTTTCCAGAGCGTCCAGCCTGAAATGCGGGTGTCAGGGACAGACGCGGAAGGAGATTTTTACAACAAAGTTCTGAAGGTCAGTGATATATCAGATATGTCAGATTGTAGGTGGGGGTTTTTTTACCCTTCGCGTTCATGTTTCGCTGTGTTTGTTGCATTTTTGGTGCGTTACGCTTGATTGTAAAATATGTCGATCAAGAGGGGGTGTGATGATCATATGTTGTCAATATTCAGTGTTTTACCGTTCATAGTTAATGTAAATCCCACATTCTTTATTTACATGTACATTCTCGTTTAGTAAAAAATTCCATCCCGCTTTTTTTTTTTTCAATTTAATCAGACATTTTGTCGCTACATCTGTAAGTGCAAGTTAAAGCTCTACCATGCAAAGCGCAAGCCATTTATCAACAACATCCAGAAACGCCGCTGGCTTCTCTGGGCCCGAGATCATCTAGGATGGACTCATGCAAAGTGGATAAAGTGTTCTGTGGTCCGATGGGTCCACATTTCAAATTGTTTTTGGAAATATTCGACATCTCAAAAGAGAAACGAACCATCCAGACATATCGACGCAAAGTTCAAAAGCCAGCATCTGTGATGCTATGGAAGTGCATTAGTGCCCAAGGCATGGTTCAAAAGCACAAAAAACCGGAAGTGAATTGTCAACCCACAGCACTTGCCGTGAGCGATCTCGTCCAAAAGATGGTGCCATAGCACAAACTAAACTACCTTTTCAGTGTCTCGGTTTGTCTTTTATAAAAAACTATTTGATGAATACAAACCATCGTTGTTATGATCCTGTCCTAGATCTTAGCTTATTTTGAGGTTTTGTATTAGTGTTCCTAGAAATCAGATATACCCCCAGACACCTTTTTTTCTCTAAATTTCGACTTAGACTTGGACAATCTTTCTATATACACAGCTGACATCCTTCACAAGGGGCCTGCTGCTCAACTGATCAAAGCCAAACACAAAAAAACCGGCCTGAAAAGAGAAGAAAAGTAACAAAAACACACACAAGAGCTCAAGAACCATAATTAGTGGTTTATGGAAAATATCTAGAAGAGCCAGATGAGGTGGTTCGGGCATCTGGTCAGGATGCCACCCGAACGCCTCCCTAAGGAGGTGTTTAGGGCACGTCCGACCTATAGGGGTCCACGGGGAAGACTCAGGACACGTTGGGAAGACTATGTCTCCCGGCTGGCATGGGAACGCCTCGGGATCCCCCGGGAAGAGCTGGACGAAGTGGCTGGGGAGAGGGAAGTCTGGGCTTCGGCTGCTGCCCCCGTGACCCAACCTCGGATAAGCGGAGGAAGATGGTTGGATGTAAAATATAAATGATAAGCAGAAAAGCAAGAAAAGTAGGGAAAAATACCAAAGAATAAAGTAAATCCAAGGAAATCAAAGGAGCTACTGTGATGTGATACCACTCTTTGAGGCGCACCGAGTCAAAAAAAAAAAATGCCCAGGCCTGGTTTATATCCAATTCTAGCAACGTTGCAATCAAAAATTATAAAAAACAGAAACAACATTTTAAAAACTAACCTTTAAACTAAAAGATCATATCACGATCGGTAGGTCGTGAGTCCATATCAAAGACTATTAAAAAAATGAGACCCATTACCTCCCGGCTTGGCACTCAGCATCAAGGGTTGGAATTGGGGGTTAAATCACCAAAAATTATTCCCGGGCGTGGCCACCGCTGCTGCCCACTGCTCCCCTCACCACCCAGGGGGGTGAAGAAGGGGATGGGTCAAATGCAGAGGACAAATATCACCACACCTAGTGTGTGTTTGACAGTCATTGGTACTTTCACTTTAACTTTAACAAATACAAGCACAGGAAAAAACGCAGTCGGGGTTCATCTCATGATAAATTTCACTCTTTCACCCTGTATTTGTTTTGCTTACACAAACAAATACATGTAGTCATGCATAAAAAAAATACAGTATTTACAGTATTTAAAGAGTGGACAAAGTGTCAAAAGATGGTTAAATCACCCAAAATAATTCCTGGGTGGGGCCACCGCTGCTGCTCACTGCTCCCCTCACCTCCCAGGGGTTGAACAAGGGGATGGGTCAAATGCACAGGACAAAGATCACCACACCTGGTGTGTGTGACAATCATTGGTACTTTAACTTTAACTCTAAAGGCCTCCTGAAATGAGATTTTCTTATTTAAACGGGGATAGCAGGTCCATTCTATGTGTCATACTCGATCATTTCGCGATATCGCCATATTTTTGCTCAAAGAATTTAGTAGAGAACATCGACGATAAAGTTCCCAACTTTTGGTGCTGATAGAAAAGCCTCGCCTTTACCGGAAGTCGCAGACGATGACGTCACAAGGATGAGGGCTCTTCACTTCCTCACATTGTTTATAATGGGAGCCTCCAACAGCAAGAGCTATTCGGACCGAAAAAACGACAATTTCCGCTTTAATTAATTTGAGCGAAGATGAAAGATTAATGGATGATGATATTGATAGCGAAGGACTAGAAAAAAAATAAAAATAAAAATAGAAAGCGGCAGCTCCGGGCGGCGGCAGTGTGAGCGTTTCAGATGTAATTAGACACATTTACTAGGATAATTCTGGAAGATCCCTTATCTGCTTATTGTTTTAATAGTGTTTTAGTGAGATTGTAAAGGCATACCTCGAGGTCGGATGGCTGCGGTGAACACGTAGTGTCTCAGAGAGAAGCCGAGGAGCCAAGCTCACAGCTGCCTTTTATACAGCTACTGCAGGAGGACGAATAATCCAATGATGTCTCCGGTAAGATATATATCACAATTTTCCCATCCAAAAACATGCTGGTTGACGTAGAGAAACATTTTCGCTTGACCGCTCTGCGTTAAAAACAAAGAAACACCGGCTGTGTCTCGGTGCTAAAGGCAGCTGCAATACACCGCTTTCCACCAAAGGCATTTTTCTTTATAGTCTCCATTATTAATTGAACAGATTGCAAAAGATTCAGCAACACAGATGTCCAAAATACTGTGTAATTATGCGATGAAAAGAGACGACTTTTAGCCGTAACCGGTGCTGAGCTAATATTTACTGACAGTCCGTGACACCACGCGCACGCGTCATCATTCCGCGACGTTTTCAACAAGAAACTCAGTGGGAAATTAAAAATTGCATTTTAGTAAACTAAAAAGGCTTTATCGGCATGTGTTGCAATGTTAATATTTCATCATTGATATATAAACTATCAGACTGCGTGGTCGGAAGTAGTGGGTTTCAGTAGGCCTTTAACAAATACAAGCACAGGAAAAAACGCAGTCGGGGTTCATCTCATGATAAATTTAATTCTTTCACCATGTATTTGTTTTACTTACACAAACAAATACATGTAGTCATGCATAAAAAATACAGTATTTACAGTATTTAAAGAGTGGAAGAAGTGTCAAAAGATGGTTAAATCACCAAAAATAATTCCTGGGTGGGGCCACCGCTGCTGCTCACTGCTCCCCTCACCTCCCAGGGGTTGAACAAGGGGATGGGTCAAATGCAGAGGACAAAGATCACCACACCTGGTGTGTGTGTGACAATCATTGGTACTTTAACTCTAAAGGCCTACTGAAATGAGATTTTGTTATTTAAACGGGGATAGCAGGTCCATTCTATGTGTCATACTCGATCATTTCGCGATATTGCCATATTTTTGCTGAAAGAATTTAGTAGAGAACATCGACGATAAAGTTCGCAACTTTTGGTGCTGATAGAAAAGCCTCGCCTTTACCGGAAGTCGCAGACCAAGGATGAGGGCTCTTCACGTCCTCACATTGTTCATAATGGGAGACTCCAACAGCAAGAGCTATTCGGACCGAAAAAACTACAATTTCCGCTTTAATTAATTTGAGCGAAGATGAAAGATTAATGGATGATGATATTGCTAGCGAAGGACTAGAAAAAAAATAAATAAATAGAAAGCGGCGGATCCGGGCGGCGGCAGTGTGAGCGTTTCAGATGTAATTAGACACGTTTACTAGGATAATTCTGGAAGATCCCTTATCTGCTTATTGTTTTAATAGTATTTTAGTGAGATTGTAAAGACATACCTCGAGGTCGGATGGCTCCGGTGAACACGTAGTGTCTCAGAGAGAAGCCGAGGAGCCAAGCTCACAGCTGCCTTTTATACAGCTACTGCAGGAGGACGAATAATCCAATGATGTCTCCGGTAAGATATATATATCACAATTTTCCCATCCAAAAACATGCTGGTTGACGTAGAGAAACATTTTCGCTTGACCGCTCTGCGTTAAAAACACCGGCTGTGTCTCGGTGCTAAAGGCAGCTGCAAAGGCATTTTTCTTTATAGTCTCCATTATTAATTGAACAGATTGCAAAAGATTCAGCAACACAGATGTCCAAATTACTGTGTAATTATGCGATGAAAAGAGACGACTTTTAGCCGTAACTGGTGCTGAGCTCATATTTCCTGACAGTCCGTGACACCACGCGCACGCGTCATCATTCTGCGACGTTTTCAACAAGGAACTCCGTGGGAAATTTAAAATTGCAATTTAGTAAACTAAAAAGGCCGTATTGGCATGTGTTGCAATGTTAATATTTCATCATTGATAGGTTGATTGGCAACACTAAATTGGCCCTAGTGTGTGAATGTGAGGTTGAATGTTGTCTGTCTATCTGTGTTGGCCCTGCGATGAGGTGGCGACTTGTCCAGGGTGTACCCATAGGCGCCAGCACCCCCCTCGACTCCAAAAGGGAATAAGCGGTAGAAAATGGATGGATGGATGATATATAAACTATCAGACTGCGTGGTGGGTAGTAGTGGGTTTCAGTAGGACTTTAACAAATGCAAGCACAGGGAAAAAAACACAGTAGGGTTTCATCTCATGACAAATTTCACTCTTTCACCCTGTATTTGTTTTGCTTACACAAACAAATGCATGTAGTCATGCATAAAAAAAAATACGGTATTTCAAGAGTGGAAGAAGTGTCAAAAGATGGTTAAATCAGAGGATAATTTCGCCACACCTAGTGTGTGCGTGACTATCATTCATACTTTAACTTTAAGATGTGTTATAAAAACATGGCTTTTGTCGTCGACTAATTCTTTATTTAGTCTTTGACCATTTGCCTTAATCTCCCCCCAAAAACTGGAAGACCTCTTTACGACATGTGTGCTTGCATGCCTTCCAAAACATTTGGACCGCGACGCATAGGCGGCGCCGCAAATACGCCTCCGCACCTCCTCTTAACATCCCTAAACCTATCCTGTCTCCTCCTCTTTTTGAGCCTCTTTAGCCTTTAGTCCTAATCCCTGTCCAGATGTGTCCCCTTCCCCTGTCCCGGTTGCCTCAGACCCATATGTCGCACGGCCCCGGTTGTTGATGCTCCGTCTCCGTCAGTTGCACTTCATCGCTTTTTTCCCTCGCCGGCCCAAATATCAGCTCGTAGCGTGTCAGTGAAGGGGATTGTTGTCCCTCGGTTTGTGTCGCTTTCAGTCCTCCCATCATCACTGCTGTCTCAAGGCTGTCTTTAGAGGTCACTTTCTCTCTGACACACAAACACACAAACGCACACCCCTTTTTTTTACAGCTCTGACCCACGTCGAAGTCGTCTCAAAAATATTTCTGAGGAAAAGATAGTATTAGTTTAGTTTAGTCTTTATTTCAAGCGACAATGCACAGAAACATTAAGATCAAAGACAGATATGTTCTGTACCAGATTAAAGCTCATTTCCATCTGCAGTCCCTGGTTACCTAAATCAAAAGGATACAAAAATCATGCGATAAAATTATGACAACAAAATATCACGTAATCAAATTAAGAAAAGTCATAAAATGCCCTTTCATGGACACATACTTAATAGACAACACAACCACACCTCATTTACATCATCAAACAAAGACAATACATGTTCTTGTTCACATCTGTCATCATTTGTAAAAACAACCTTGATTTTAACAGACACACCTCACAGTTTACAAGAAAAATGCTGTCATGGATAAATATAATACACATTAAGTTATGTCAAACATAGTGTCCACCTTAGTGACCGTGTGAGCAGCTTTGATTAGATTAGATTAGATAGTACTTTATTTATTCCGTCAGGAGAGTTCCTTCAGGAAAATTACAATTTTCAACACAATCCCATTCAAGATCAGACAAACATTACAGGGAGACAGAACAGGATCGCTGACGGGTCTGCCGGCTTCCAGCGCCCCTTACAAAAAAGATGACATACAGGTAAACAAGGGGGGGATAGAAGATTAAAATAAAATTTAAAAAATCGGTCTTAGCCTGGGCCCTGGAGAGGGGGTGCAGACTTAGGCCAAGGGAAAAACAACAACTCATAGCCATAGTACACATGTAAGAGGGAAACATCAAAGACATTAAAGCAGCAGATACAAGCAGACACTTCTACATACAGCTATGAATAAAAAGTAAAAGAAACATATCCACTGTGGTGGCCTCTGCGGTGTTCCACACCATTGTCCGCTGGGGAGGAGGGAGCATGGCCAGAGACAGAAGCAGACCCAACAAAGCAACCAAGACAGCCGACTCCACTCTCGGTCAGTGTCCAGTCCGCATGGATGAGCGAGGATACGTCCAAGGTGACTGGGGTGTCCGACACCTGCTCACCCAGCCAAGACACCGCGAAGACTCCGTCCCAGCGCTCAGTGCTAGCTCCGCAGTCCTGTCCCCTCATCCGCACCTCCTCCAGTCCCTCCAAACAGACTCTGGTGTGGCAGAGACCCTGCAGCTGGTCTACATGGCCAAAAGGCTCCCGGGAGGCAGATCCAGAAGTCCACAAAAAAGCACCACAGAGGTCACGAAAGTGCCACCCCTTGTCACACAGTCCCAAAGGGTCCCGGACCAAAATGCAAAAAAATATAATACCACATGAAAACAAGAGGGAAACACAAAAGGATGACACAAGAGCACAGAGCTCCTGCCTACAGCAGCCACTACAGCAGCGCCATCTTGGGGAAAAAAAAAAAAAATTGCTTGATTGCTTGATTGGAAAGCAGGCGGTTGTATTTACGGTATGTATGGCGCCAAATCCATCCTATTTTGGGTCCCATATCAAACTTAAGAAGGTCAGTGACTTCACTATAAAAGTGGGTGACATTGTTATCACCAGGGAGGATGAGATCACCTACCTAGGTTCCATTCTAGAGGCTAATCTTTCCTGTGATAAAATGGCAACCAAGGTGATCAAAAAGGTCAACCAAAGAACTAGATTCCTCTACAGAATCTCCTCTCTGGTCAACAAAAGCACCTTGAGGATTCTAGCGGGAACTCTCATTCAACCCTTCTTCGATTACGCTTGCACCTCCTGGTACCCCAGCACCTCCAAAACCCTCAAATCTAGACTCCAAACATCCCAGAACAAGCTAGTCCGGTTACTTTTAGACCTCCACCCCAGATCACACCTCAATCCAACCCACTTCTCCAAAGTGGGCTGGCTCAGGGTGGAGGACAGAGTAAAACAACTTGCACTGAGCCTAGTCTATAAAATCCGCTACACCTCCTTGATACCGAAGTACATGTCAAATTATTTCCTTAACGTAAATGACCGCCATAACCACAACACCAGGGGGAGTTCCACAAACCACGTTAAACCCAGATTTCGATCTAACAAAGGTCTTAACTCATTCTCTTTCTATGCCACATCAATGTGGAATGCACTCCCAACAGGTATAAAAGTAAGTGCATCTCTATATTCCTTCAAAACCGCTCTAAAACAACACCTCCAGGCAACTTCAACACTTTACTAATACCCTCCTCCATTCACATCCCATCTCCCCGGATTATAAACAACTCAAATGTACTTCTAATGTACATACTTGTTCTTATGCTATGTGAACTCACTATGTTCTCTGCTGGCTGTACATATCCTACTAAATAAGACCTACACTGTTTCAATGTCCACATTTCTCTGTTGATGCAATTGTTGATGACTGAAGTTCTGATATCAACCAAAGCTCCTCATCCCACCCCCCGGATTGTAAATAATGTAAATAATTCAATGTACATACTATGATGATTAACTTGTGTGATGACTGTATTATGTTGATAGTATATATTTGTACCATGAATTGATTAACGTGGACCCCGACTTAAACAAGTTGAAAAACTTATTCGGGTGTTACCATTTAGTGGTCAATTGTACGGAATATGTACTGTACTGTGCAATCTACTAATAAAAGTATCAATCAATCAATCAAAGTTCACAATAGCAGCTGTCTGTTGCATCAATGAACATCCAACTGAACTCCATGTGAGGAAAGCACTTTGGCGACGGAGAGAAGGAAGCAACTTTGAGCCGAGTTCATGACCAAATCGGAATTAACACACAAAAGCACACTATCAACTGATAAGTGAAATACCTTGAATAAAAGTTAAAATAGAATAAATAGCATACAGTAGGGAAGTGATTCATATGGCCGTATTCCTGGGTGGATCTTGCGTGAGAGGAAGAATGGGTGTTGTTGATTTTGCGATGCGGTCCACTGAAAATGATGGAAAGCGCCACTCTACAAAAAGATCAATTAGAATAATACATAAAGTTGGATGTAGAGAACCTACAAACCCTTTATTTATCAAATCGCAATTATTGGTGCATTGGCAAACAGCTAAAATTATGTACAGAGCAAACTATAACCCGCTACCCAAGAATGAATATATGAATATAATGAAAGAAGAAATATAACCTTTAGAGGGAAATTTAATTTAAGACATTTGTATGCATGTACAGCACTTAAAACCTTTAGTATGCGGAATTAAATAATGGAATGGATTAACCAGAGCAATCAAACAAAGCACCAATATGATTGAGTTTAAGAGACTGATCAAACTACAAGTGTTCACAAAGTACACAGAACAAAAATTAAGATGAACATCTTGAATTTTTTTTTTCCCCATTTTTAATTTTTTTTATTGAAACAAAGATGTGTTTATGTATTTAATATGTGTATGCTTACTATTTTATATTATTTATTTAATATTTATTTATTCACTGTTCTGTCACAGAGGACAAGAAAATGGGATAAAATTGTTACAGTTTGAAAAGGAGTAGGATTAAGTAAGCCATGCTTCTTCCTACTCCTTTTCAGACGAGCTGTAATGAAACAAGTGGAAATATGTGATGCGTTACATTGTATCGTAGGCATGTTTGAAATAAACTCAAACTGAACTGAACTGAACATAGCAACTGACGCCACAAAGCGCCTTTTAAAATATTCAACACTTTTAACTATTAAAGTGAATAGTGCACCCACCCCAATTCATCACGTTTCCTGTGTCAGGTAAACTGATTTTTTTTTAAACCACACAATTATGTATGTTGCACATAACGGTCATTTTCATTTATTGTATTTTCCGGACCATAGGGCACACTGTCTATTTTCGATTTTTTTTTAATAATATATTTATTAGATTATAGGGTGCATTAAAGGAGTCATATTATTATTTTATTTTTCTAAATTTTAAACACTTCCTTGTGGTCTACATAACATGTAATGGTGGTTCTTTGGTCAAAATGTTGCATAGATGATGTTTTACAGATCATCTTCAAGTCGCTTTCTGACAGTCCCTTCAGGAAGCAGCATTTTGTGGGCGGTCTTATTTACGTGGCTCACCTTCGACAGCGTCTTCTCCCCGTCATTTTTGTTGTAGCCGTGTAGCGTGCAAGGACGGGAGTGGAAGAAACTGTTTTAATGAGATTCAGACTTTACTACAATCAATAACGGCTCGGCATCTCCTCATCCGGAAACAACATGGCCAGAAATGTGTCCCATTAAAAACCGTCCGACCGGAACTTTAATAACCAAAGTTCCTTGGGTGAATATTGTAAACTCACTCACTACACCGGTATGTTTTAGCGCTTTCATGGCGAGTTTACTGACAGATATAAGTAAGAACTTTACACTACTTTATATTAGAAATGGCAACAGCGGAGGATGAATGTCCCATAACAAGAAGATAGAGAAAAAGAAGAAGCTTATCAAGTACATAGGCGGATGCGCGCAATTTTTTTAGGATTTACGCAGATCCCAAATACGGATCAGCAGGTACCAGAAGGTAAGAAAAGTTGCTTTTGCATAATATTGCAAAACATAACGCCAGATAATATGTCTTACCTTATACACACACCATAATAATACTCGTATGTTGAAGCACATACACTTATCTCTTATGTTTGACTGCCATCTACTGGTCACACATATCATTACACTATGTACCAAATATATATATAGGGACGGCGTGGCGCGGTGGCAGAGTGGCCGTGCGCAACCCGGGGGTCCCTGGTTCAAATCCCACCTAGTACCAACTTGGTCACGTCTGTTGTGTCCTGAGCAAGACACTTCACCCTTGCTCCTGATGGGTGCCGGTTGGCGCCTTGCATGGCAGCTCCCTCTGTGTGTGAATGGGTAAATGTGGAAGTAATGTCAAAGCGCTTTGAGTACCTTGAAGGTATAAAAGCGCTATACAAGTACAACCCATTTAAATAAAATTGCTTCGAGGCCGGTAAGCATAACAGAAATTATTCCGTACATTAGGCGCACTGTTAGGTTTTGAGGGGGAAAAAAAGGATTTTAAGTGTGCCTTATAGTCCGGAAATTACGGACATTAACATTTATTTTCTGCTTTATTTGTTAAAAAAAAAAAATCTTCATAGCTAAAAAATAAAAAAAAATATTTTGAATTTTTTTTTCAATTTATAATCCCATTTCACATAATAAAAAAAAAAGTTTAAAATGAAAAATACTTATTATATGCAACTATGATGTACAGTTCCTGGCATCCTTTTTTTTTTCTCCATGAAGGCTTGCACATTTCCACGTCGGAATCCAGATTAAGATTAGTGTTTGACCTGGATTAACTGTTTGTGATGTCACTAAACGTGCTTTAAACCTTGCCTCTTTAATACCAAGACGGCCTTCCTTTATACGCTGTGATGAACAGTTGGGTAAACACACTTTCTGATTTATGTCGTATTTCTCCTTGGCTGTGGGGATGTATACACGCACACACACCGCGTGCTCGTACACTCATTTGCATGCATGTCCTTGTGCTCAGATGTGTGTGTGTGTGCGTGTGTGTGTGTTTGGGTCGTGGGGAATGTTAATGATGTATGAGCAGCGAGCAGACCCAGGGAGAAAGCTATCTGATGGCGATGGTGTTGCGTGAGTGACATGGTGTTCCATAAATAGACTCAGGGCGCGTGGCAGTCAGTCAGAAAGAAAAAGGCAGACAGACAGTTTGGACGGACAGACAGTGTGGCAGAAGGGGAGACGGCTGCGGAACACGAGGAATGGACGGCTTTATTTCAAGCTCACTCGTAGTTGTTCCCTGTTTAGCCTATACGACAAGGCAAGCAACGGAACAGACACAACCCTGGCTTAATGCCAACTTGTATTGTTTTTGTATGAATGGGGGGGGAAAAACCCACATTAAAACAACCTATCGTACATAGTAATAGTATGTATTATTGTCCAAAATAACTGTGGCTTTTCCTTGCCAGTTATTAATGATAACCGCCACATTGTGTTATGATCCAATGGCCGGATCATACCATATTCTGGTTTTGTTCCATTTTTGTGTCGCCATGGTAGTTTTATTAGTTTCACCTGTCCCTGCTTTCTACGCACACCTGTTTCTATTGATTACTGCCTTATTTAAGACCGCCCCTTTTGTTATTTCGTGCTCGGTTCCTAATTTGCTCTCATGCTACAAGTGACGACTCGCTAGCTTTCGCGCTACGCTTTATTTTATTCCTACTTCTCATGCTAGTTGTTTTGTTTTCCCTTTTTGTGCCTTTGTGTCAAGTGTTAGCGTTTCTGTTAGTTTCCCTAGCTTCCATGCTGGCCCCTTTTGTTTGCCTTTTCTGCCTAGCACCAGTATTTTTGTTCTCAGCCTTTTATTAGTTAAATAAATCATTTTTCGCTTACCTTACGCTGTGTTCTTGACCGACGCATCCACAGTATGAACAAAAACAATTTGAAAAATCACAAACAATTCAATATAACCCACAAAGTCAATGCAGGGGGCAGGCGCCCGCTGCCAGTTATTGATGATAAAAGCCACATTGCATGATAGAACTCATCATTAGACGAAGCCAAAATGACTCAAAATAATCCACCAAGGACAGGTCTGCAACCACATCCGGGGATCGAACCCAGGACTTTCGTATTGTGAGGCACTAGCACCAACCCGTCACACCGTGTTAATAGAACTAATCATTAGGAAAAAAACTAAGCTACCATGCTAATAAAAAGTAGATGTCATATAATATAAATATTACGATTGCTTCTCCTGCCAGTTATTGATGGTAACAGCCACGTTGCATGATAGAACTCATCATTAGACAAAGCCAAAATGACTCAAAATAATCCACAAAGGGTGAGCCTGCAACCAATTATCATATAATAAGTAATCGCTCCCCTTGCCAGTTATTAATGGTAACCACCTCCTTGCATTATAGAACTAGACATTTTCCGCCGCTTGTCCCACTCGGGGGGTTGTGGGGGGTGCTGGAGGCTATCCCAACTGCATTCAGGCGGAAGGCAGGGTACACCCTGGATAAGTCGCCACCTCATTGCAGGGCCAACACATTTGGGGATCGAACCCAGGACCTTATTATTTTGAGGCACTAGCACCAACCCGTGTCACACTGTGTTAATAGTACTAATCATTAGAAAAAACCTAAACCACCATGCTAATAAAAAATAGATGTCGTAAAATATAAGTATTATGATCGCTCCACCTACCAGTTATTGATGATAACAGCCACATTGCATGATAGAACTAATCATTAGACAAAACCAAAACAACTCAAAATAATCCACAAAGGGCTGGCCTACAACCAAGTGTCATATAATTAGAAATCGCTCCCCTTGCCAGTTATTAATGATAAACAACCCCTTGCATAATAGAACTGGGGTGGCATAGCTCAGTCGGTAGAGTGGCCATGCCAGCAACTTGAGGGTTCCAGGTTCGATCCCCGCTTCCGCCATCACAGTCACTGCCGTTGTGTCCTTGGGCAAGACACTTTACCCACCTGCCCCCAGCGCCACCCACACTGGTTTAAATGTAACTTAGATATTGGGTTTCACTATGTAAAGCGCTTTGAGTCACAAGGGAAAAGCGTTATGTAAATATAATTCACTTCACTTCATAAGTAATCATCAGACATTTCCTACCGCTTGTCCCTCTCGGGGTGGCGGGGGTGCTGGAGCCTATCCCAGCTGCATTCGGGTGGAAGGCAGGGTACACCCTGGATAAATCGCTACCTCATCGCAGGGCCAACACAGATAGACAACAGTCACGCTCACATTTGGGGATCGAACCCAGGACCTTCTTATTGTGAGGCACTAGCACCAACCCGTGTCACATCGTGTTAATAGAATTAATCATTAGAAGAAAAAAAACTAAACCACCATGCTAATAAAAAGTGGCTGTTATAAAAATAAAAAAAGGAACATTAGTGTCACAGTGGCTTACACTTGCATCACATCTCATTAGCTTAACACACTGTGTCCAATATTTTCACAAAGATAAAATAAGTCATATTTTTGGTTTGTTTAATAGTTAAAACAAATTTACATTATTGCAATCAGTTGATAAAACATTGTCCTTTACAATTATAAAAGCTTTTTTTTCCAAAATCTACTACTCTACTTGCATGTCAGCAGACTGGAGTAGATCCTGCTGAAATCCTACGTATCGAATGAATAGAGAATCCTTTTAAATCGGGAAAAAAGTCGTTTTTGAATCGAGAGTCGTGTTGAATTGAAAAAAAACCCAATTTTGAATCGAATCTTGACCCCAAGAATCGATATTGATTTGAATCGTGGGACGCCCAAAGATTCGCAGCCCTAATGAATAAGCTTATCCACTCCAAATAACCTATTGTAAAAGGTCAGGAAAAATTGTTGAATTATGAACTAGAGCAGTGCCAATAAAGGATTGTTTTGTAATAATCAATCAATCAATCAATGTTTACTTATATAGCCCTAAATCACTAGTGTCTCAAAGGGCTGCACAAACCACTACGACATCCTCGGTAGGCCCACATAAGGGCAAGGAAAACTCACACCCAGTGGGACGTCGGTGACAATGATGACAATGAGAACCTTGGAGAGGAGGAAAGCAATGGATGTCGAGCGGGTCTAACATGATACTGTGAAAGTTCAATCCACAATGGATCCAACACAGTCGCAAAAGTCCAGTCCAAAGCGGATCCAACACACCAGCGAGAGTCCCGTTCACAGCGGAGCCAGCAGGAAACCATCCCAAGCGGAGGCGGATCAGCAACGCAGAGATGTCCCCAGCCGATACACAGGCGAGCAGTACATGGCCACCGGATCGGACCTGACCCCCTCCACAAGGGAGAGTGGGACATAGGAGAAAAAGAAAAGAAACGGCAGATCAACTGGTCTAAAAAGGGAGTCTATTTAAAGGCTAGAGTATACAAATGAGTTTTAAGGTGAGACTTAAATGCTTCTACTGAGGTGGCATCTCGAACTTTTACCGGGAGGGCATTCCAGAGTACTGGAGCCCGAAATGAAAACGCTCTATAGCCCGCAGACTTTTTTTTGGGCTTTGGGAATCACTAATAAGCCGGAGTCCCTTGAACGCAGATTTCTTGCCGGGACATATGGTACAATACAATCGGCAAGATAGGCTGGAGCTAGACCGTGTAGTATTTTATACGTAAGTAGTAAAACCTTACACGTAAAATTGTTCAAAACTGTTATTCCAAAAACTTCCGACCTTGGGGGAGGTCGAGTGTCTTCAAATGTTGGGCTTCCTTTCACATAGTTCTTTTTTTTTTCTGCTTCATCACCTCTTTTTGGACCCATTATTTTCTCACACACGCTGCTTATAGTGACTAATGCTTACTCACCAAACCGTGTTTGTTGTGCGTGCGCGTTGCGTTCGTGTACACTTTTTCGTTCTTTTTTTCTTTCCCTACCCCGCCGTGCTTCTGAGGTAATTAACATAAGCGACGCTCACGTTGTTGTTGGCTGCGGTCCTGTGTGAGGGAGAGAGGGGGAACGACGCCGCCGCACCAAAAAGGTGGATCGATGAGATGAAAATACGATGATGCGAGGGGGTCTAAGGAGTGTGTGTGTGTGTGTGTGTGTGTATATAAACCTCCTCTCCATCACTGCTGCATCATGGCCCTCGGGGGAGGACGGGCAAAGGGGAGGCAGTGGGGAGGGGAGACTAAATTTAATGATAGCGAGCACACAAAGGCATCAGGAGACGCCTTCAAAAATGTTTTGTGGTGTTTTTTTGTTTTTTGTTTTTTAAAAAGCTTCATCGCAATCCAATCCAATGCAATGCCAATTGTACACAGAGAGGTGCAATCCAGGATTTGGACCTGGAAGCTTTTTGCCATTAAACTCCATATTACCGTACTTTCCAGGTGTTTAAAACCGCACACGCCTTATTTTAAACAAATAAATATGTGTGCATACAGTCGTGGTCAAAAGTTTGGATACACTTGTAAAGAACATAATGTCATGGCTGTCTTAAAGGCCAACTGAAACCCCACTACTACCGACCACGCAGTCTGATAGTTTATATATCAATGATGAAATATGAACATTGCAACACATGCCAATACGGCCTTTTTAGTTTACTAAATTACAATTTTAAATTTCCCACGAGGTATCCTGTTGAAAACGTTGCTTGACGCGTGCCTGTGACGTTATTGGTTGGAGCAGACATTTTATCCCAGCAACACTCACGGCTGAAAGTGTCCACTTTAATCGCACAATTAAACAGTATTTTTATTTTTTGTGCTTCACTCTAACTTTCCTCATCCACAAATCGTTCATCCTCGCTCAAATTAATGGGGAATTCTTGGTGTATATTGGGGGTGTATATTGTAGCGTCCTGGAAGAGTTAGTGCTGCAAGGGGTTCTGGGTATTTGTTCTGTTGTGTTTATGTTGTGTTACGGTGCGGATGTTCTCCCGAAATGTGTTTGTCATTCTTGTTTGGTGAGGGTTCACAGTGTGGTGTAACAGTGTTAAAGTTGTTTATACGGCCACCCTCAGTGTGACCTGTATGGCTGTTGACCAAGTAATCGCAAAATTACACAGTATTTTGGACATCTGTGTTGCTGAATTTTTGGGAATTTGTTCAATTAATAATGGAGACTATAAAGAAGAATTCTGTTGGTGGAAAGCGGTGGATTGCAGCTGCCTTCAGCAACCGAAACACAGCCGGTGTTTCTTTGTTTGTTGTGAAGCTTTAATATGGAACGGAGCGGTCAAGCGAACATGTTTTTCTACCACATGTCAAGCGGCAAGATTCGGTGAGAAAATGGTGGTAATAAGTTGGCTTTTACCGGAGACATGAGCGGAGCTTGCGTCCTCCTGCTGCTGTCAAAGAGGCACTGACGGTTACCACACCCCTCCGACTTAGAGGTATGACTTTATAATCTCACTAAAATACGAGTAACACAATAAGCAGATAAGGCATTGGTGTCAAACTCCAGCCCGTGGGCCAAATTTGGCCCGCCGTGTAATTTCATTTGACCCTTGAGGCAATAATAAATTAACATTAGAGCTGGCCCACTGGTATTATACAGTGGCGGTGCCGCTGCATCACCACATTCAACGCTAATTCTCATACTTGCCAACCCTCTTGATTTTTCCAGGAGAATCCCGAATTTCAGTCCTTTAAACGCAGATTTCTTGCCGGGACATATGGTACAATACAATCGGCAAGATAGGATGGAGCTAGACCGTGTAGTATTTTATACGTAAGTAGTAAAACCTTAAAGTCACTTCTTAAGTGCACAGGAAGCCAGTGCAGGTGAGCCAGTACAGGCGTAATGTGATCAAACTTTCTTGTTCTTGTCAAAAGTCTAGCAGCCGCATTTTGTACCAACTGTAATCTTTTAATGCTAGGCATGGGGAGACCCGAAAATAATACGTTACAGTAATCGAGGCGAGACGTAACAAACGCATGGATAATGATCTCGGCGTCTTTAGTGGACAAAATGGAGCGAATTTTAGCGATATTACGGAGATGAAAGAAGGCCGTTTTAGTAACGCTTTTAATGTGTGACTCAAGGGAGAGAGTTGGGTTGAAGATAATACCCAGATTCTTTACCGTGTCGCCTTGTTTAACTGTTTGGTTGTCAAATGTTAGAGTTGTATCATTAAATACAGTTCGGTGTCTAGCAGGACCGATAATCAGCATTTCCGTTTTTTTGGCGTTGAGTTGCAAAAAGTTAGCGGACATCCATTGTTTAATTTCATTAAGACACGCCTCCAGCTGACTACAATCCGGCGTGTTGGTCAGCTTTAGGGGCATGTAGAGTTGGGTGTCATCAGCATAACAGTGAAAGCTAACACCGTATTTGCGTATGATGTCACCTAGCGGCAGCATGTAGATGCTGAAGAGTGCAGGGCCAAGGACCGAACCCTGGGGAACTCCACACGTTACCTTAACGTAGTCCGAGGTCACATTGTTATGGGAGACGCACTGCATCCTATCAGTAAGATAAGAGTTAAACCAAGACAGAGCTAAGTCCGACATACCAATTCGTGCTTTGATACGTTCTGATAAAATATTATGATCGACGGTATCGAAAGCAGCGCTAAGATCAAGGAGCAGCAACATAGATGACGCATCAGAATCCATCGTTAGCAATAGATCATTAGTCAGATTATGTTCACCTGCCTCTGATTAGTGTTCGGGACCCTCACCTGTTCCCGAGCATTAATCAGGCTTGTGCTTTTGCTTGCCTTACGCAACTGTTACGTTAGTCCCTTGTGTTCCTTCGCTTGTTTTGTTTTTCGTGAACGATTTATTGGAATAACCTGTTCCCTACCTGCACGCTGTCTCCGGAGTTCCTGCTGCGTCATCTCGGAAGAACAAACCCGCACATCATCATGCCTCCCCATACGTTACAATTATGGCTATTAGCCAAGAAAAATCCGTAAGTTAGCCGCACCGTTTTATAAGCCGCAGGGTTCAAAGCATAGGAAAGAAGTAACGACTTGTAGTCCCGAAAATACGGTATCTCGGAATATTATTTTTGTGCATGCAGTGTAGTAATACCTAAATCAATAAATGCCGTGTCACGGTTCTTGACTTGTAGGACCACAAAGGCATCGCTCAAGGGCGGCGAGTGTTTTTGTATCCCAGGTAATTGCAGCTCTTCTGGGGCCACGCCAACAAAAAAAGAAAGAAAGAAAAAAAAAGCACACAACAAGCGGATTAAGTTTGATTGCACATTTTAGGAACAAGCGGTGTGAGAATCAAAGGCGACATTTAAGGAGGCGTTCATGATCAAAGAAGACGCGCGGCGTGCACGTGGCGAATTAAGAGAGACACCTGCTCTAGGTAAAGCAAAGGCGGGAATCAAAAGGTGGATGTCGGCACGGATCAGTGGGATCACCAAGTGATGTGGTAACTTCGCTTGGAATGATTCCACTCTGGATTATTTATTGTCTTTGTGTTTGTTTTCATATGCAAAGTGGCGGCTGTACTTGATAATGGGCGGGAGGAGCGATTGCATTAATTAGAGCAGGGGTCAACTTTTCCAGTACAGATATTCAAATATTAAAAAATTTATTTGTGATTTTACTCTTCCTTTGAATCCTATTCAATAATTATATCTAATCCACTTACAGTTTACAACCATGTCAAATGAAATATGAAACCATGTTTTAATTACAAAGATTATTATTTATTTAACGCATGAACCAGGCTGATTTGAAAAATAAGTAGTAACCAAACACACTGCATCAGAAGGGACTGATAAATGTACATACAATTATACATCCATTTTCTACCGCTTGTCCCTTTTGGGATCGCGGGGGGGTCGCTGGAACCTATCTCTGCTGCATTCGGGTGGAAGGCGATGTACACCCTGGACAAGTCGCCACCTCATCACACGACCAACACAGATAGACAGACAACATTCACACTCACAATTATCCATCCATCCATTTTATACCGCTTATTACCTTTGGGGTCGCTGGAGCCTATTTGAGCTACAATTGGGCGGAAAGCGGCGTACACCCTGGACAAGTCGCCACCTCTTCGCAGGGCCAACACACTTATGTTGTGCTAATTTAACAATGAATATGTTTCTTGAAAAAATGTCAATAAATTCAAGTGCATGAAAATACAGCTTCACCACTTTAGTCATAATTTTTGTGCTGAAGAAACTTCTCCGCCACTTTAACTCCAGAGTTCTTCTGTTTGTTTCATATTGTCATTACTGCCACAAGTGGTGGAAAATTGTATTACAAGCGAGTACTGAGTGCGGCCCAAACGGACCACAGCTGAGAAAATGATGTATTTTGACGGCCTTTTCTAGTCCCTTTTGGTGTGGAAACACTGAATTTGAGTATAAATACCGTATTTTACGGACCATAGGGCGCACCGGATTATAAGGCGCCCTGCCGATGGTGTATTTTTGATCTTTTTTTATATATAAGGCGCACTAAAGGAGTCATTATTATTATTATTATTTTCTAAATGGAAAACACTTCCTTGTGGTCTACATAACATGTAATGGTGGTTATGTGGTCGAAATATTGCGTAGATTAAGTTTTACAGCTCATCTTCAAGCCACTTTCTGACGGTCACTTCCGGATGTGCTGTTTTGTGGGCGGTCTTAGTTACGTGGCTCACCTCCAGCAGCGTCTTCTCCTCTTCATCTTTGTTGTAACGGTGTAGCGTGCAAGGACGGGAGTGGAAGAAGTGTCAAAAGATGGAGCTAACTGTTTTATTGACATTCAGACTTTACTTCAATCAATAACGCAGCAGCATGTGTCCCATGAATAACCGTCCGACCGGAAGTCTAAAATAATTAAAGTTCTTTGGGTGAATAATGTAAACTCACTACACCGGTATGTTTTAGCGCTTTAATAGCAAGTTTACTGACAGATATAAGTAAGATCTTTACACTACTTTATAGTAGAAATGGCAACAACGGAGGATGAATGTCACATAACAAGAAGATAGAGTAAAAGGTGTCGCCTCTACAAAGGTGGACGCACGCAATTTTTCAGGATTTATGCAGATCCCAAATACAGATCAGCAGGTACTAAAAAGTAAAAGAAGTTGCTTTTGCAAAATATTGCGAAACAAAAATGCCAAATAATATGTCTTAGTTTATACACACACCATAATAATACTCGTATGATGAAGCACATCAAGCGGTGGGGCCTACCCTTATCTCTTATGTTTGACTGCCATCTGCCGGTCACACTTATCATTACACCATGTACTAAATAAGACTGGTTCGAGGTAGGTAAGCTCGACCAAACTTATTCCTTACATTAGGCGCACCGGGTTATAAGGCGCACTGTCAAGTTTTGAGCGGGAAAAAGGATTTTAAGTGCGCCTTATAGTCTGGAAAAAAACGGTATGTTGTGAAAACACAAGCGATCAGTGAGATTTGACTTTGTGGATGGTCTTTCTGTTTATTTCTATTATACAAAGTGCATTAATTATATGAGATGTAGCATACAGTATGTTATGAGTGGTCAAAAAGTGCACCTTGAGCTCTGATTTGTTGTGGATTATTTTGAGTCTTTCTCTTTTGTTTCTGTTATGCAGGGGGGAGCGATCGCACTAATGATATGACTCGTACTGTATGATTGATGAGAATGTGGACGTGTTTTCTTTGTTTTGGTGGATTATTTACAGTCTTTCTCTTTATTTCTATTTTTCAAAATTGGTCTTAACATTAATAATACCATTGTTTTCCCCCTACTACTTTCTCTTCTGTCATCACACCGAACCGGAGAACCTTACATGCTTCCCGGGGGCGCGATGCGAGATTCAAACCTGAAAGCCTCTCGCCCCGAGGCGACGAACCCCTCTCGCCAACTGCGCCGCCCAATTTGCGTGGAAGGTTTTTCCGTTTTTTTTTGTGTTTTTTTCCATAATGTTTAAATGCCTCTCTGTCAGCTGGAAAACAGCCCTGATAGCACGTTGTCATCTTGTCACCCCGCTATATATATTGGGACCTTGCTGGAGAGCTCTCTGGAATTTTAGCATGGAGTGACAGCGTGCGTGCGTGTGTGTGTGTGTGTGTGTGTGTGTGTGTGTGTGTGTGTGTGTGTGTGTGTGTGTGTGTGTGTGTGTTGTGTGTGTGTGTGTGTGTGTGTGTGTGTGTTTGTATACATGTGTGTGTGTGTGCGTGCGTATGTGTGTGTGTGCTGTTCCTTTCCTCCTGGCTTTGTTTGTTGTGTTCAGTGATGCAGGCTGCTTTGTATTCTCAGTGTGTGTGTGTGTGTGCGTGCGTGTGTGTGTGTGTGTGTGTGTGTGTGTGTGTGTGTGTGCTAATAGCTTGACTGCAGCTGCACACTGCCCTCTAGTGACAACAGCTAAACATCTTTTGCACATTTAATAATGCAAGCGGTCCAAAAGGAATGCTGTGAGTCTTCCTTAAGCTGAAACGAGGGGAGGGGAGGGAAGGTTAGGGCGGGGGGGGGGGGGGCTTTGTGGTCCCGTGCCAAGCTGTTATCTCCTTAGCCGGGGCTAGAAAATGATTTTATTAGTTGCTTCATTTAACGCTCCTCATGTCCACACACACACACACAAACACTCTTCCTCCGCGAATACACAAACGTGCACACACACACACACACATTTGGCCCGCGTACACCTCTGTGACAGTTGAAGTGTTCTTTCTCCCCCCCCCCTCTCTGCAGGGACCTGTAGGGGGAACATTGCGGCCATAAAGGCCGTATGCTGGCCCATTCACATGTAATGGCAGGAACTGGAGGCACTGTGCTCCATTATGGCACATTATGTGAAGGAGTGTGTGTGTGTGTGTGTGTGTGTGTGTGTGTGTGTGTGTGTGTGTGTGTGTGTGTGTGTGTGTGTGTGTGTGTGTGTGTGTGTGTGTGTGTGTGTGTGTGTGTTCAGGCTATTACTCATGCTGTAGGGCCATGAATCTGCATGCACGGTCACATCCAGGGTCTCCCCATGCGGGGGGGCAAAGTTGAACCGCAAAGTACAGCGAAAGTTAAGGGACAATGAAAAGTGAGTAACAGTGTTGAGGTGAATTTTCATCATAGGTACACTTCAACTGTGAGAGACAGACTGTGGGAAAAAAATCCAGGAATTCACATTGTAGAAATTTTAAAGAATTTATTTGTAAATTACGGTGGAAAATAAGTATTTGGTCAACCATTCAAAGCTCTCACTGATGGAAGGAGGTTTTGGCTCAAAATTTCCCGATACATGGCCCCATTCATTCTTTCCTTAACACGGATCAATCTTCCTGTCCCCTTAGCAGAAAAACAGCCCCAAAGCATGATGTTTCCACCGCCATGCTTCACAGTAGGTTTGGTGTTCTTGGGATGCAAACACAACGAGTTGAGTTTATACCAAAAAGTTCTATTTTGGTTGCATCTGACCACATGACATTCTCCCAATCCTCTGCTGCATCATCCATGTATCCATTTTGGTATAAACTCAACTCGTGGTGTTTGGAGGAAGAAGAATACTGAGTTGCTATTGTGACATCTAGTGGACACATTTAGAACAGCAGTTTCTTTCATTCAAAAATTTCAGGTCAATTTTTCTACTCCGCAAACTCATCCCGTAGGCCGGATAAAACCTGTTTGCGGGCCTGATCCGGCTCAAGGGCCGTACGTTTGAGAGACCCTTACTGTAAAAGAAGAAAGGTTGTGAGTTAAAACCCCGGCCGAGTCATACCAAAGACTATAAAAACGGGATCCATTACCTTAAAACCTCAGCCGAGTCATACCAAGGACTATAAAAACGGGACCCATTACCTCCCTGCTTGGCATTCAGCATCAAGGGTTGGAATTGGGGGTTAAATCACCAAAATGATTCCCGAGCGCGGCCTCCACTGCTGCTCACTGCTCCCCTCACCTCCCAGGGGGTGGAACAAAGGAGTGGGTCAAATGCATAAGGTTATTTCATCACACCTTGTGTGTGTGTGACTATCAGTGGTACTTATATAGCAGGGGTCGGGAACCTTTTTGGCTGAGAGAGCCAAAAAGCCAAATATTTTCAAATGTATTTCCCTAAGAGCCATATAATATTTTTTTTAACACTGAACACAACTAAACACATGCATTTTTAAGTGAGACCAACATTTCCAGAGTATAATAGGTCTCTTTTTCTTTATAATAACATTGTTATTCTGAAGCTAACTGTGGAGGGGGTGTGGCCTGCGGGCCTGCAGCAAAGCAGGATGTTGCCAGGACCGGCCTCAAAATCAGCGACAGGTGCGTAGATGGCCCACCTGGGCCTTGTTATCTAATCACCTGTCGCTCTGTTATAAGCAACAGCCAGGAGGAGAGACAGGGTTGGGGTTGGGGCTGGAGCCAGAGCGCGAGTGGGGACGAAAGAGAAAAAGACAATTGCTGGAAAGCAACTGAGAGAAAAATAAAATGAAACAATTTTGTCACCCTAAAACAGGCTCTTGGTGGTCTGAAGAACCCCCAGGAGGGCAAGCCCCACACTAACCATTAATAAATAAATTACTTCTTACCATTAATGCAACTTCTTAAACATAAAAAAGCATGAGAATGTTTTATATTTTGAACGTCATTTTTAACACTGTGATTACAGGTGGAATTATTCATTACTTATCGTGTTAAGCAATGTCAGCTCAGATTTATCCGAGAGCCAGATGCAGTCATCAAAAGAGCCACATCTGGCTCTAGAGCCATAGTTTCCCTACCCCTGTTAAGTTGCAATAATGGTAAGAAGTAATTTATTTATTAATGGTTAGTGTGGGGCTTGCCCTCCTGGGGGTTCTTCAGACCACCAAGAGCCTGTTTTAGGGTGACAAAATTGTTTTATTTTATTTTTCTCTCAGTTGCTTTCCAGCAATTGTCTTTTTCTCTTTCGTCCTCACTCGCGCTCTGGCTCCAGCCCCAACCCTGTCTCTACTCCTGGCTGCTGCTTATAACAGAGCGACAGGTGATTAGATAACAAGGCCCAGGTGGGCCATCTACGCACCTGTCGCTGATTTCGAGGCCGGTCCTTGCAACATCCTGCTTTGCTGCAGGCCACACCCCCTCCACAGTTAGCTTCAGAATAACAATGTTATTATAGGGTCTCAAGAAAATTGGTTGTTTGTGTAAATGAAGCTGTAGTCACTCACCAAAAGGCAAATGCAGTCGTTGACCAAAGCTTTTTATCACACTCAGGGAGTCGAGAAGTCTGCACCGCGTGCCAAATGTTTTTAAAAATTTGATGCATTTGAGAGGAGGCTTCACAAACGCACAAGACGCAGGGGTGAGAGGATACCCTGAGTCCCGCCTGTCAGGCGCAGGGAAGAGCAAACGGCCCAACAAAGGCCCGTCAATAGATAGCAGTATGGCGTAAATCAGAGGTTAGTGTTATGAAGTAGGAGCGCAGCACTGGAAATGTCAATGGTAGTGTCCTCCCAAAGTGTGTGTGTGTGTGTGTAGCCGAGAAGTTGCATCTGGGTCAGTGCAGCCAGACCCTGCAGGGGTGTCTTGTTAGACACACACTGGCTGGCTTGGCAACCACAGTAACCTCTGAGGTCAGACTGGGCTGGTGCTGCATTAGCCCCAGCGTGAACCTGCAGGGAGACCGAGTGGGCCAGGACAGCAGGTGTTAACCAACCTAAACACACACACACACACACACGTGCATGTCACCACACTGCCAACACATCCTGCTACCCCGCATGTCCAACTAAACAAACGTTTTCATAACACAGGGGGGATAACTTTCAGTTGTTTGTCTGCCTAATAAGCGGCTTTGCCGGAGACAGCGGGTCCTCAAGGCGAGAGGAAGCACCTGCGTTTGCCTGCAGATTCCTCGACTAGACTGCTGCTATATATATATATATATATATATTTTTTTTTTTTTCTTTTGCGACAATGTTTTTCATCCTCGTGTGTGTGTGCTCATCGCTCCTGCCAAAAGCCTCCTTTTTTTACGCGGCGGCACTGGAACGTTTCCAGCTGTCACTCAGGCAGGTGGGCTTCCTGGCTGGAAAGGGAGGAGGGGAACGTGACTGCATAAGCCAATTAGGGTTGATCCTTAAATTGCATTTTTGAGTACGAGCGCAGGGCAGAATCGACTGGAAGCCCATATAAAAAAAGGCCTTATTAATTGAGCTATTTGTTATTGTGTGCTCTTGTGCAGTGCATCACATTGGACTGTTGCTAATAGTTTGTCCCTCTCATGCAGCAAAGGAAGTGCTGTATTGAAATTCCATCCATCCATCCATCTTCTTCCGCTTATCCGAGGTCGGGTCGCGGGGGCGACAGCCTAAGCAGGGAAACCCAGACTTCCCTCTCCCCAGCCACTTCGTCTAGCTCTTCCCGGGGGATCCCGAGGCGTTCCCAGGCCAGCCGGGAGACATAGTCTTCCCAACGTGTCCTGGGTCTTCCCCGTGGCCTCCTACCGGTTGGACGTGCCCTAAACACCTCCCTAGGGAGGCGTTCGGGTGGCATCCTGACCAGATGCCCGAACCACCTCATCTGGCTCCTCTCGATGTGAAGGAGCAGCGGCTTTACTTTGAGTTCCTTCCGGATGGCAGAGCTTCTCACCCTATCTCTAAGGGAGAGCCCCGCCACACGGCGGAGGAAACTCATTTCGGCCGCTTGTAGCCGTGATCTTATCCTTTCGGTCATGACCCAAAGCTCATGACCATAGGTGAGGATGGGGACGTAGATCGACCGGTAAATTGAGAGCTTTGCCTTCCGGCTCAGCTCCTTCTTCACCACAACGGATCAGTACAACGTCCGCATTACTGAAGACACCGCACCGATCCGCCTGTCGATGTCAAGATCCACTCTTTCCTTACTCGTGAACAAAGACTACTAGGTACTTGAACTCCTCCACTTGTGGCAGGGTCTCCTCCCCAACCCAGAGATGGCATTCCACCCTTTTCCGGGCGAGAACCATGGACTCGGACTTGGAGGTGCTGATTCTCATTCCGGTCGCTTCACACTCGGCTGCGAACCGATCCAGTAAGAGCTGAAGATCCCGGTCAGATGAAGCCATCAGGACCACATCATCTGCAAAAAGTATTGAAATTAAATTTAGATATACTATACTAATATAATATTACAACTTGTCAAGATGGGGGGGGTCGCAGCTTGCTGCAGGGTCGTTCTCCCAGGAAGGCAGACGGACTACTCGGGAGATGGCGTGAAGCTGAAAACATGATTTAATTTGAACACTAACAAAGTACAAACAAAAGGCGCGCACAAGGCGGAGACACAAACTTAGCATAGGAAACAAAAACTAACTTAGACAGAC
Organism: Nerophis ophidion; assembly: GCF_033978795.1. NCBI lineage: Eukaryota > Metazoa > Chordata > Actinopteri > Syngnathiformes > Syngnathidae > Nerophis > Nerophis ophidion. The sequence continues at coordinate 26,225,704 of NC_084636.1, read as the reverse complement.
AATGGAATTTAGAGATGTGCGGTTTGCGGTCTCATCCGCGGAGTCCGCAGATAAACCGCGGGTCAGGCGGGTGGCATAACGAAAAAATAGATTTTAAATAGATTCGGGCGAACCATTTGGAAATATATGATATACATCAGGGGTGCCCACACTTTTTCTGCAGGCGAGCTACTTTTCAATTGACCAACTCGAGGGGATCTACCTCATTCATATATATCATTTATATTTATTTATTTATGAAAGAGACATTTTTGTAAACAAGTTAAATGGGTTTAATGATAATACAAGCATGTGTAACACATAGATGTCTTTCTTTGACGAAGACAAGAATATAAGTTGGTGTATTACCTGATTCTGATGACTTGCATTGATTGGAATCAGACAGTAATGATGATAACGCCCACATTTTCAAATGGAGGAGAAAAACAGTTGTCCTTTCTGTACAATACCACATGAAAGTGATTGTTTTTTGGCATCTAATTCATCCAGCTTCCATACACTTTACAAGAAAAACATTGGCGGCAAATTCCTTAGCTTGCTTGATTGACATTCACGGCACCCGAGGGTCTTGTGAGATGACGCTGGCTGCTGCCAGTTCATTATTATGAAAAAATGACAGAGAGGAAGGCGAGAAACACTTTTTATTTCAACAGACTTTCGCGCCGTCCCTTCCGTCAAAACTCTAAAGGCCGACTGCACATTTCCTATCTTCACAATAAAAGCCCTGCTTCATGCTGCCTGCGCTAACAAAATAAGAGTTTCGGAAAGCTGGCGTGCACAAGTGATGTGCACGCCAGCTTTCTGAGGGATCGCTTGTGCACGCCAGTTTTCCGAGAGTCTGTATTTAGCCTAACTAACTACCAGGCCACTGAGCAGGCCACTGAGCAGGTTTTTAATAAATGACAATGTGGTCAAAGACAGCTTTGTATATGCGTTTCGCTTTCTCATGCACTCCCAATGATTACGGTTCTTTTCGGTCCATAGGGCACACCGGATTAAAATGCGCACTGCCGATGAACGGGTCTATTCAGGTTTATTTTCATACAAAAGGTGCACCGGACTGTAAAGAGTCATATTATGATTTTTTCCTGAATGTAAAACACTTCTTGGTGGTCTACATAACATGTAACGGTGGTTCTGTGGTCAAAATGTTGCATAGATTATGTTTTACAGATCATCTTCAAGTCGCTTTCTGACAGTCGCTTCCAGATGCGCCGTTTTGTGGGCGGTCTTATTTAAGTAGCTCACTTTCGGCAGCGTCTTCTCCCCGTCATCTATGTTGTAGCCGTGTAGCGTGCAAGGACGGGAGTGGAAAAAGTGTCAAAAGATGGAGCTAACTGTTTTAATAACATTCAGACTTTACTTCAATCAATAACAGAGCAGTATCTTCTCATCCAGGAAACAACAACAAGGCCATAAACGTGTCCCCTGAAAAAACACCCAGCCGGAACTCTCTAATAACTAAAGTTATTAGGTGAATAATGGAAACTCACTACACCGGTATCTTTAAGCGCTTTGATAGCGAGTTTACTGAGGGATATAAGTAAGAACTTTACACTAATTTATATTAGAAATGACAATTGCGGAGGATCAATGTCCCATAACAAGAAGATAGAAAAAAAGAAGTGAAGTGAATTATATTTATATAGCGCGTTTTCTCTAGTGACTCAAAGCGCTTTACATAGTGAAACCCAATATCTAATTTTTACATTTAAACCAGTGTGGGTAGCACTGGGAGCAGGTGGGTAAAGTGTCTTGCCCAAGGACACAACGGCAGGGACTAGGATGGCGGAAGCGGGGATCGAACATGCAACCCTCAAGTTGCTGGCACGGCCGCTCTTCCAAGCGAGCTATACCAGAAGAAATGTATCAACATTTTCAGGACTTATACAGATCCCAAATACAGATCAGCAGGTACCAGATAGTAAGAAAGGTTGGTTTTGTATAATATTGCGAAACAAAACACCAAATAATGTCTTACCTTATACACACACCATAATAATACTCCTATGTATAATTAGCAGACAATCCATTAAGCGGTGCAGTTTTATAGCTCACTAATGTCGTTCTAAAATATTTCGATATATGTCTCAGCGCTGCGTGAAATGTTCTATTTTTTAAATGGAACATTAAAAATGTTGGTGTTGTTTACTTGAGACGTATTGCAGTCTACATGTGCCTCTTATGTTTGACTGCCATCTACTGCTCACACTTATCATGACACCATACAAAGTTGGTTTTGCATAATATTGCGAAACAAAACACGCGGTGCAGTTTTATAGCTTACTAATGTCGTTCTAAAATATTTCGATATATGTCTCAGCGCTGCGTGTAATGTTCTATATTTTAAATGGAACATTAAAAATGTTGGTGTTGTTTACTTGAGATGTATTGCAGTGTACATGTACCTCTTATGTTTGACTGCCATCTACTGCTCACACTTATCATGACACCATACAAAGTTGGTTTTGCATAATATTGCGAAACAAAACACCAGGTAATACGTCTGCTAATAGCTGCCATTTTGCGGTCCGTAAATACACACCATAGTCGTATGTTTAATGTGAATTATATTTGTGAAGTGAATTATATTTATATAGCTCTTTTCTCTAGTGACTCAAAGCGAAAGTGAAACCCAATATCTAAGTTACATTTAAACCAGTGTGGGTGGCACTGGGAGCAGGTGGGTAAAGTGTCTTGCCCAAGGACACAACGGCAGTGACTAGGATGGCGGAAGCGGGAATCGAACCTGCAACCCTCAAGTTGCTGGCACGGCCACTCTACCAACCGAGCTATGCGCCGACAATCCATCAAGCGGTGCGGCTTCATAGCTTACCGAAGACTTTTTGACAGATTTCTGAGCGCCGTGCGTAATGTTCTATATTCTCAATGTAACATTTAAAGTTTTGGTCTTGTTAACTGGCGTCATCTTGCAGTCTACACATACACTATATTGCCAAAAGTATTTGGCCACCTGCCTTGACTCACATATGAACTTGAAGTGCCATCCCATTCCTAACCCATAGAGTTCAATATGATGTGGGTCCACCTTTTCCAGCTATTACAGCTTCAACTCTTCTGGGAAGGCTGTCCACAAGGTTGCAGAGTGTCTTTATAGGAATTTTCCAGCATTCTTCCAAAGGCCTGGCTCTCTCACTCTCCGTCCTAATTCGTCCCAAAGGTGTTCTATTGGGTTCAGGTCAGAACTCTGTGCAGGCCAGTCAAGTTCATCCACGCCAGACTCTGTCATCCATGTCTTTATGGGCCTTGTCATGTTGGAAGAGGAAGGGTAACGTTTCAAAGTGTTCCCACAAGGTTGGGCGCATGGAATTGTCCAAAAGGTTTTGGTGTCCTGGAGCATTCAAAGTTCCTTTCACTGGAACTAAGGGACCAAGCCCAACTCCTGAAAAACAACCCCACACCATAATTCTGATCATTTGGATTGTTGGCCAAATACTTTTTGCAATATACTGTATCTCTTTTGTGTGACTGCCATCTACTGACCACACTTATAACTACACCATGTACAAAATTAATTTGCTTCGAGGTCGCTAAGCACAAGCAGAATTATGCCATACAAGGCGCACTGTCGATTTTTGAGAAAATGAAAGGAATTTAAGTGCGCCTTATAGCCCGGAAAATGTGGTATTCAATTTGTCATGTCTGTGTGTTCATGTTTTGCTTTAGTCATGTTCGGTTTTGTTTTTTTGGACACTCAGTTCCTGTTTTTTGCACGTCCTGGTTTGTTTTGTTATCATAGCAACTCATTAGCTTTCACCTTGTCCTCATGTCTCACACCTGTTTTCACTAATCACCACAGTATTATTTAAGCCTGTCTGTTTCTGTTGTTCATCCTGGCAACATCACGGTCTATCACCCTAAATCACCTGCTATCCATGCCAATGATCCATGCCAATGATCCATGCCCCTTGTTTCGGTCACAGTGAGTGTTATCGTTTCTGTTATTCATAGTTCTGCCATTGTGCATGTTTTAGTTTACGCTTATAGTTTTGCCTTAGTGCAAGTTTTTGTTTGAAATAGCCCAGTTTGGTACCTCCATTTGGAGCGCCTTTTGTTTGCCTGTTTTGTAGTTTTTTTATAGCGTCAAATATAAAAAGATGTCTTTACCTCCACGCCGTTCCCACTCCATTCGCTTGGCACCTCGGTAAAACAATCCAAGTCCAAGTCCTGAGAATTACAATATTGTTAAATGAAAACCTCTCGGACCATGTTCGCATTATTGCTGGATTGTGAATCAATGCATTCATTCTCTTACATTGAATAAAAAAGTACTTTGAGGTTCTGCATTGGCATCATTAGCATTAATCTCTGTGCTCATCTCACTCTTATGGGACTGGCCCACATCCGTGTGTGTGTGTGTGTGTGTGTGTGTGTGTGTGTGTGTGTGTGTGTGTGTGTGTGTGTGTGTGTGTGTGTGTGTGTGTGTGTGTGTGTGTGTGTGTGTGTGTGTGTGTGTGTGTGTCGGAGGTTATATTGCAAGTAATCCCATAATCCAGGTGGATTTTCACTGCCACGTTAGACACAACACCTGTTGAAGGAGCAAAAATGTACACCTGGGACCGGAGGGTCTCGCTTTCACCTGCACACACCTGTAATGTCACATGATCGCATGCAGATAAGGACGGTGCAATGGTCGGCGGTCCCGGTCAGACTAAGACACGACTGCAAGAAGGTCCCCATCTAGCCCAAAAATGTTCCAGGGGGTCAAACCTTGATGGCAATGGAACATAACGATGGAGGAAAAGAAGTTGTTGTTATTGAAAGCATTATAGTTTGCTTTTATTGACTGTCATGTGTCTTCTTCTCCAGGGTCCTCCAGGGTCGCAGCCCTCCCCCCACACGCAGCCACCCCCACACAACCCCAGCAATCCCATGATGGGACCTCACGGACAGGTAAAGACCCTTTACGCACTGCCCTAGTCACACACTCATGCAACCGGATGAATAATTTAGCAGAGGCAGGCAGGCTGTGAGGGGCCAAGATGCTTTGTGGAGGGGGGGCTTCCTTCTCTTCTCTTCTCTTCTCTTCTCTTCGCCGCACCACACCCCACCTTTCAGCCAGGCGCTCGCCGTCCCGTATAGTCCATCAATAGTGCATTAATATTGCAGCGAGGCCTGACAACGCCACGTCTCCGCCTGCATAAACTCGCCGCATCTTGGTCACGGAGGAGAGGAAGAAAGGAAGATTAGAAGAAAAGAGCGGAGGGGGATACGATCATTTTAGGTGGCATCGGGGCCTCGTGAGTTGCTTACATGTGAATGTATGTATTTAGATATAAGGCGATGCAATAAAATAGTCACATAATTTGGAAATGATCCATTTGGAACCGAAAATTATTTAAAAAAATCTAAATTGATAAATTTCAAAGATAGCAAATAATACATTTTAAATAATTAAGTAGATATACAGATTTTTTTTTATAAAGAAATATAAAATTTGACAAAAACATACAAAAAATACATGAACAAATACATAGGTCAGGGGTAGGGAACCTATGGCTCTAGAGCCAGATGTGGCTCTTTTGATGACTGCATCTGGCTCTCAGATAAATCTTAGCTGACATTGCTTAACACGATAAGTAATGAATAATTACGCTCAAAATATAAATAACGTTCAAAATATTAAACATCCATCCATCCATCCATCCATTTTCTACCGCTTATTCCCTTTTGGGGTCGCGGGGGGCGCTGGCGCCTATCTCAGCTACAATCGGGCGGAAGGCGGGGTACACCCTGGACAAGTCGGCACCTCATCGCAGGGCCAACACAGATAAATAAAATAAATGGGTTGTACTTGTATAGCGCTTTTCTACCTTCAAGGTACTCAAAGCGCTTTGACACTACTTCCACATTTACCCATTCACACACACATTCACACACTGATGGAGGGAGCTGCCATGCAAGGCGCCAACCAGCACCCATCAGGAGCAAGGGTGAAGTGTCTTGCTCAGGACACAATGGACGTGACGAGGTTGGTACTAGGTGGGATTTGAACCAGGGACCTTCGGGTTGCGCACGGCCACTCCCTCACTGCGCCACGCCGTCCCTGGTAGACAGACAACATTCACACACTAGGGCCAATTTAGTGTTGCCAATCAACCTATCCCCATGTGCATGTCTTTGGAAGTGGGAGGAAGCCGGAGTACCTGGAGGGAACCCACGCATTCACGGGGAGAACATGCAAACCCCACACAGAAAGATCCCGAGCCTGGATTTGAATCCAGGACTGCAGGACCTTCGTATTGTGAGGCAGACGCACTAACCCCTCTGCCACCGTGAAGCCAATATTACTACAATACTACAATTACTACAATATTACACATTCTCATGAATTTTAATCCATTCATCCGTTTTCTACCGCACTTGTTCAAGAAGTTGCATTGATTGTAGAATTATTTTATTTATTACTGGTTTACTATTTACTATTACTATTTATTACTAGCTTCAGAATAACAATGTTATTTAATAAGAGACTTATTATACTCTAAAAATGTTGGTCTTACTTAAAATGCACGCATTTAGTTGTATTCAGTGTTAAAAAATATTATATGGCTCTCACGGAAATACATTTTAAAATATTTGGCTTTCATGGCTCTCTCAGCCAAAAAGGTTCCCGACCCCTGACATATGTGAATTATAGAAATGTCCGATACTTTTTTGCCGATATCCGATATTCCCATAATGTCCAACTCTCAGTTACCGATTCCGATATCAACCGATACCGATATATACAGTCGTGGAATTAACACATCATTATGCCTAATGTTGTTGTGATGCCCCGCTGGATGCATTAAACAATGTAACAAGGTTTTCCAAAATAAATCAACTCAAGTTATGGGAAAAAAAATGCCAACATGGCACTGCCATATTTATTATTGAAGTCACAAAGTGCATTATTTTCTTTTAACATGCCTCAAAACAGCAGCTTGGGATTTGGGACATGGTCTCCCTGAGAGAGCATGAGGATGTTGACTTGGGCAGGGTTGGGTGGAGGGGGTTAGCGGGGGGGGGGGGAGGGTGTATATTGTAGCGTCCCAGAAGGGTTAGTGCTGCAATGGATCCTGGGTATTTGTTCTGTTGTGTTTATGTTGTGTTACGGTGCGGATGTTCTCCCGAAATGTGTTTGTCATTCTTGTTTGGCGTGGGTTCACAGTGTGGCGCATATTTGTAACGGTGTTGTTTATACGGCCACCCTCACTGTGACCTGTATGGCTGTTGACCAAGTATGCGTTGCATGTGTGTGCGTGTGTGTGAAAAGCAATAGATATTATGTGATTGGGCCAGCACGCAAAAGCAGTGCCTTTAAGAGTTTATTGCCGCCCTGTACTTCTCCCTACGTCCGTGCACCACTCCGTACAGCGGCGTTTTGAAAAGTCATGAATTTAACTTTTTGAAACTGATACCGATAATTTCCGATATTACATTTTAAAGCATTTTTCGGCCAATAATATCTCTAGTAAATTATGTAATTTATTATTAAATTATATGATAATCTTATATATATATATATATATATATATATATATATATATATATATATAATGTGTGTATGTATACATCTATATGTATGTGTATGTATATATATATATATGTATGTGTATGTATATATATATACATGTATGTATATATGTATATATATATATATGTATATATATATATATGTATATATATATATATATGTATATATATATATATATGTATATATATATATATATATATATATATATATATATGTATATATATATATATATATATATATATATATATATATATATATATATATATATATATATATATATATATATATATATATATATGTGTGTGTGTGTATTAGGGGTGTGGGAAAAAAATCGATTCGAATTTGAATTCTCACGTTTTGCGATTCAGAATCGATTCTCATTTATTTAAAAAAAAAAATCGATTTTAATTATTTTTTTATTTTTTTAATCAATCCAACAAAACAATTACATTAATAATTAATATAATAATTGAATAATTGCATTTTTAAATGGTAATTCTGTTAGTTATTCAGTTATTATTTTTGGTAACCTAATGACTTACTATAAATAATTACTTTCTAAAAGTTATTTCTAGAACAGCTCACCAGCTTGATATGTCAACAGCTGCATGAGTCAGTTAGCACTGTGTGATCACGGTTAATATTCAGGTTATTTTTGGCGATTTTTAGATCTTTTTTTTTGGACGGCTTTTTGGGCGCAATCGATGTCTTTTATTACCTTTATTGTGAGCCCCCTCGTACTTGCCATGTACTGTATTACAAACTAGAAGGCATCAAAAAAAAAAAAAAAAAGAAAGACATATGCGTCCTTGTCTTACATAGGGAGTGTGAATGATGGGCAAAATTGGGCAAATAAAAAGTGCAGTTCCCCTTTGACTTGTGACAGCCCTGCTATAAACGCAATTTATTTTGACCGAACATGCTCCTTTACTTGAACCGCGGACGGTTACTTGAAAGGCTGAGGGTTGTTACACGGTCAGTGATCAGGTCAGTGCACACGTCAGTGCAAAGATGAGTGAGGAGACTCCGACTGGTGTGCTCGCTGGCAAATTTCACTTCAAAATAAACCCCGGCAGTACTTTAGATCAAACATTTGCCGACTTTTGAGCAAATAAATCATGTACAATTAAGTAAAACATTTTTTCAAATGCCCCAGTATTACATTATGGCAATAAAACTGCAAATATAAATTATTTTTAAAGTCAGTTTTGAAATAAAAAAGTCATTTATTGTTACTATCAATCAATCAAATCAATCATTCAATCTTTTTTGGTTTCTGGGTGTTGTTGATAAATGGCTTTCGCTTTGCATAGTAGAGTTTCAACTTGCACTTACAGATGGAGCGACAGTGGTTTTCTAAAGCGTTCCTGAGCCCATGTGGTGATATCCTTTACGCACTGATGTCGGGTTTTGCTGCAGAGATTGAAGGTCACTGGCATTCAATGTTATGTGCAGTGATTTCTTCAGATTCTCTGAACCTGTTGATGATATTACGGACCGTAGATGGTGAAATCCATGATCTGTGCTACGACGAGAAACCCCCCCTCGCCCTGAGTATTCTTTTCAGATGTCTCTCACTTATGTCAAAGCCATGTCTACGTGCAAGAACGGATTTGATGTCTTTATAAGTTAGGCCAATACTAAAATAGAAATCAATAAACTTCTCCCATGGATGATGGGTAGGCTCCTCCGTCGCTTTGTCTGTTTTACTTCCGGTTCACTGACATAGAAAAAAAAACTTTTGCGAGATCCAGCAAAAATAATTGCGAGATCTCGCAAGAACTATTGCGAGATATTTCTTGCGAGATCTCGCAATACCTATTGCGAGATCTCGCAATACTTCTTGCGAGATCTCGCAATACTTCTTGCGAGACCTCGCAATACTTCTTGCGAGATCTCGCAATACTTCTTGTGATATCTCGCAATACTTCTTGTGATATCTCGCAATACTTCTTGCGAGACCTCGCAATACATCTTGCGAGACCTCGCAATACTTCTTGCGAGACCTCGCAATACATCTTGCGAGACCTCGCAATACTTCTAGCGAGATCTCGCAATACTTCTTGTGATATCTCGCAATACTTCTTGTGATATCTCGCAATACTTCTTGCGAGATCTCACAATACTTTTGCGAGCTCTTGCAATACTTCTTTCAAGAAGTATTGCGAGATCTTGCAATACATTTTGCAAGATCTCGCAGTACATCTTGCGAGATCTTGCAAAACTTCTTGCGAGATCTCGCTATACTTCTTGCAAGATCTCGCAATACTTCTTCCGAGATCTCGCAATGCTTTTTGCGAGATCTTGCAATACATCTTGCGAGATTTGCTTGTCCATCTACACCAGGGGTGTCCACCCCCACGTGCGTCAGTTGAGGTGGGCGGGGTTGGGGGGTGCGGGGTTTGGTAATAGCGGGGTTGTATAATGTAGCCCGGAAGAGTTCAGGATACATGGGATTCTGGGTATTTGTTCTGTTGTGTTTATGTTGTGTTACAGTGCGGATGTTCTCCCGAAATGTGTTTGTCATTCTTGTTTGGTGTGGTTTCACAGTACGGCGCATATTAGTAAGAGTGCTAAAGTTGTTTATATCACAACCCTCAGTGTAAACTGTATGGCTGTTGAGCAAGTATGCCTTTGGGTGAAAACCAGCAGACAGTCGAGAGAATGGTTGCTCTGAAACTCAGTAGTCTCTCGGAAAAATTGAGATGGTTGGCAAATGTGATGTTGTCAAGTGGTATTCAAATAAATATTGCGGGCCGCACTAATATTACATTTTCATATTTAGGTGCGGGGCGCGTGTTTGAGACTCCTGGTTAATACATAGCACAAAAAAAAAAAATTTGTACGCCGTGTTATTTAATTTGAAATTTCAAAAGAGTCTTGTGGCTCCCATAGTTTTCTTTTTTTTGTGAAACGGGTCAAAATGGCTTTTTAAAGGGGTAAAGGTTGCTGACCCCTGCCCTAGCCTAATCTTGTAGTTTTTTGTTTTTTTATTAAGGACATAATTTTTGGCAATTCATATGGACTATATCAGGGGTCACCAACGCGGTGCCCGTGGCCACCAGGTAGCCCATAAGGACCAGATGAGTCGCCCGCTGGCCTGTTCTAAAAATAGCTCAAATAGCAGCACTTACCAGTGAGCTGCCTCTATTTTTTTTTTTATTTTATTTTTTTTTTTACTAGCAGGCTGGTCTCTCATTGCTTTACATTTTTAATTCTAAGAGAGACAAAACTCAAATAGAATTTGAAAATCCAAGAAAATATTTTAAAGACTTGGTCTTCACTTGTTTAAATAAAATCATTTATTTTTTTACTTTGCTTCTCATAACTTTCACAAATACAATTTTAGAGAAAAAATACAATCTTAAAAATGATTTTAGGATTTTTAAACACATATACCTTTTTACCTTTTAAATTCCTTCCTCTTTTTTCCTGACAATTTAAATCAATGTTCAAGTATTTTTATTATTATTATTATTGTAAAGAATAATAAATACATTTTAATTTAATTATTCCTTTTAGCTTCTGTTTTTTCAACGAAGAATATTTGTGAAATATTTCTTCAAACTTATTATGATTTAAAATTCAAAAAAATTATTCTGGCAAATCTAGAAAATCTGTAGAAGCAAATTTAAATCTTAATTCAAATTCTTTTGAATTGCTTTTAAAAATTTTGTTCTGGAAAATCGAGAAGAAATTATGATTTTTCTTTGTTAGAAATATAGCTTGGTCCAATTTGTTATATATTATTACAAAGTGCAGATTGGATTTTATCCTATTTAAAACATGTCATCAAAATTCTAAAATTAATCTTAATCAGGGAAAATTACTGTTCCATAAATTCTTTTTTTATTTTTTTCAAAAAGATTCGAATTAGCTAGTTTTTCTATTCATTTTTTTCGGTTGAATTTTGAATTTTAAAGAGTCGAAATTGAAGATAAACTATGTTTCAAAATTTAATTTTAATTTTTTCGTGTTTTCTCCTCTTTTAAACCATTCAATGCAGTGTTTTTTTTCATCATTTATTCTTTACTAAAAACCTTCCGTAAGAGGAAATAAAATGTGCGGCGGGATGACAGACAGAAATACCCATATTTTTTATATATGTATATATAGATTTATTTATTAAAGGTAAATTGAGCAAATTGGCTATTTCTGGCAATTTATTTAAGTGTGTATCAAACTGGTAGCCCTTCGCATTAATCAGTACCCAAGAAGTAGCTCTTGGTTTCAAAACGGTTGGTGACCCCGGACTATATTATATAAGAGCTGACGTATTTGACGTTGAAAATTGTGAATAATTATGGACACACCAATAATCACCCACGCAATAGTAGATAAGTGACTGTCATGTTATCATGTGGTGCAGCGTGTGTGTGTGTGTCTTCCTCAAAGCTGCAGCAGCAGCACGGTGACTAAACGACAAGTCAAGTCATTGCCGTCTCGTTGACGGAGGCTGAAAATAGTGTCGCACAGCTGCTCGGGCAGCAATATGTGTTTGCACAGACGGCAAATTGTTCGAGTCCTTTGCCCTGCCCGTTGGTTGGAAGCCAGGACTGGGAAGCAATTTTTTTTCCCACAAATGATAATAGGGCTCTTCACCAAACATTTTTTGAATATTTTTTATTTACAATACACATGTGTACAATACTACATATTAACTGTGCAGGACAACTTCCAGTTACTGTTCCATGGTTGTTGTTTTTTTTACTTATATTTGCCGTCCTTTACCTTCATCATAATGGATTTTGCCACCCCAGGTCCCAAAGCCAGATAAGTGCATCCTTTATGGGGGAATGTAACAAATCAACAACTTCTGTGCATTGTTCTGCACTACAACAGCTCCCCCTGCTGACTCAGGGTCCTATCCATCTACAGCCAGGGGTGTCCAACTCATTTCAGCTCAGGGGCGGCGTGGAGGAAAATCTGTGCACTGTTAAAAAATCATGGCTTTAAAACTACAAAAATAAAGACAACTTCAGATTGTTTTCTTTGTCTTGCAAAAATTGAACAAAACAGAGTCTGAGAATATTGCAATAAAAATACGAAACAAAAGAAAAAAAACGGCAGCGGTGAAGTTTAGATGCATGAGGGAAAGAAGAAAGTGAATGAATGTTTATTCATTTATATTTTTATGAATTACTTTCCAAAGATAACATGAGCTAAAACATATAACAAGCAGAGAAAAAACAGAACAGAGCAAAAAAATAGACATCCATCTGTCCATTTTTCTACAAGCGGGGGGGTTGTGCTGGAGCCTGTCTCAGCTACCAAAAATGAATTTATATTTATATAGCGCTTTTTCTCTAGTGACTCCAAGCGCTTTCACATAGTGAAACCCAATATATAAGTTACATTTAAACCAGTGTAGGTGGCACCGGGGACAGGTGGGTAAAGCGACAGTGACGAAGATGGCGAAAGCGGGAATCGAACCTGGAACCCTCAAGTTGCTGGCACGGCCTCTGTGCCGCCCCAAATAAAACAATCCATTGATAGAAGCTTTCATGAACTACAGAAAATCCAAGATGGAAAAAAAGTTCAAATAATAATAACAACAACAAAAATCCAGATAATAATAATAACAATAATTCATACATTAATCATCTGACCAAACCAGTCTATTGACTTTTTTTGCAGTCAAGCTATTTCCCCAGGAGGTCTCCCATTTTCTTTGACTGTTTGAATGAATGTTTATAACTGACTACATTTACGTATGCATAAAAATGTGTTTTCTTTTGTGTTATTTTTTGTAATGCATCAAGTAACATTTATGACAATCTATTTCCAAAAACACAATATAGAATGTGAGATATAATGCAGGATAATGCATACATTTATCATTTATTTTCAAAACGTTTACAAAAAAAATGGGACCCCAAAAATTTACTGTGAGACCCCATTTTTATGACTTGATGGGGTCCCTGGGACCCCGTTTTGAAGATTCCTAGTGCCAACACTGATGAAGTATTGGTGCGTGCAAAACAGCGGCAGGTGGCTGTGGCCTGCGGGCCGGTTCTAATACTAATCACATATCATCCCGGGGGCCGTAGATAATCAATTTGCGGACCTCGACTTTGACACATAGGAATATAAAGCAGGGGTGTCAAACTTCCGGCCCACAGGTTTTATCCGGCCCGCGGGATGACTTTGCGTAGTATAAAAATTAGCGGAAATTTTTCAAAGAAAGAAACTGCTGTTCTAAATGTGTCCACTAGATGTCGCAATAGAAATTCTTTGTATCTTTATAGATGATGCTACATATGTAAAACAAATAAACCACCTGATGTTAGTGCACCAGAGAAAACTTCATGAATACCATCCTGTAATTTGATTTTGATATATTTTTTTTATTTTGATAGTTTGAAAATTAACACCAATGAGTTGACTGATGAACATTAAAATTTATTCAGAAAGTATAAATAACAACGAATAAATACATGTAAGTGTAAAAAACCCCCAACAGCATTATGTTTTATTTTTAAACAAAGAAAACAATATGAAGTTGTCTTTATTTTTAAGTTATCGTGCCGTGATTTTACCAGTCCGGCCCACTTGGGAGTAGATTATTCTCCATGTGGCCCCCGATCTAAAATGAGTTTGACATCCCTGATCCAAACTAAATACAAAGTACCATGCAAATGTTTGGAGTTGTATTTTAGCTTGTGTAAAGAAATGTTTCCTTCATTGTTTTTTGCAGCCATTTATGTCGCCGCGGTACCCAGGTGGGCCGAGACCCTCACTTCGTATGCCAAATCAGCCGCCAGGTAGCATCCCTGGGTCACAGCCCCTCTTGCCAAACAGCCTGGACCCCACCAGACCTCAAGGTAATGTTCTAACCAACACCATGTATTTTCTTATGTAGTAGCCTTTTAAGTCATTAGACTTAGACTTAGACAAACTTTATTGATCCACAAGGGAAATTGTTCCACACAGTAGCTCAGTTACAAAGGATGGAAAGGGTAAGAATGGAAAGGATAATGCAGTTATAAAGTAGACTATGTACCATAGGAGCAATATAAAATATAACATATGTAATGTTTACATATTATATATACAGTATATAACATATACTGATATATTATATTTTTATACCATATTTTTATATAATATATACAATATATAACAAATCCCAATTACCATGTACAATATTACAATATATGTAACAGCTGCAGCAAAAAAAGGGCAGCATAAAATAGAGAGTAGATCCAGCAGAAAATATACATTATAAACAAAGAGAGGTAGCTAACATAGAAGACACACACACACACATATATATATGTATATTTATATTTATATCCGTGGCAAATTCTTGCATCCAGCACACCCTAAAACAGTGGTAATAAAAGATGCAACCTATGCTTAAAAGAGAAACTGTTTATTATATATCATCCAGACCAGTCATCCCTCAACAAGCGCAGTGAAATCATTTCAACATGCCGCGACAGACAGAAACACCTCCTAGGTAACACATGAGCCAATCACCACACCCTACGCCTGCCTGTACCCACCCAATCTGTGACCTATTTAACCATTGTATGTGAATGCTTCCATTAAAATCTCCTAATGATTGAGGGAACGCCTCATGAAACAGTTCTGTAGAGATGAAGTAGTCTTGTGATTTTTCCCCACACCTACATAAATATATATATATATATATATATATATATATATATATATACATATATATATATTATTTATGATTATACAGCTATAGGTCAGGGTAGTAACACTACATGTCATATATTGATATGTTTCAATATATTTATGGTTATAAATAATGACATTGAATAAATAAGGACATTTGTATGTTTAAATAAATGAGACAAATATCAATTCCCATCCCTGTACTTTACAAAAAATATCAATATTTCAAAAAGTGTGCCTGCTTCCAAGTAATATTAATTGTGACATTGATAATCGCAATGACAATAATTGCTAAATAAAAAAGATATACCCAAGACTAATAATATCATAAAACATTATTCAAAAGAAGACGAAAAAAAAGAAAGGAACCAAAAAAAAAACTATGTCTCCCTTTGGTGATCTTGACCTTTTAAATATCATATTTTTATCATTTTATGTATTGTTTCAATTCATCACTCAGTCCAGAAACTGATACACAAAAGCTTTTTCTTGTACATTCATTAAAATGTTCTCGTAAATTAAGTAAAATATTTTTAAAAAATGTAATTGCAAGAGTTAATAAGAAAAAAAACATTGCACAACTTTATCTATTCAATATTTAATATTAAATATATTTATTTCATGAAGTGGTAAACATCTTAATATGTTCATGTACTAATTAGATCGTGAAATAAGTCTTGCATAGTTAAGTCCTATTCACAAGATTTATTACCTCATTTAATGATCCTTATATGCAGTGGTCCCCAACCACCGGGCCGCGGCTCAATTGGTACCGGGCCGCAGAATAATTTTTTTATTTTTTTATTTTTTTTTATTAATTATAAAAAAAATGGTATTATTAAATCAACATAAAAAAACACAAGATACACTTACAATTAGTGCACCAACCTAAAAAACCTCCCTTTTTCATGGCAAAAACAGGACAACTTATCAAGCGTTGACCGGTCGGCAGCTACAAAAAGGTTGGGGACCACTGCTTATATGTATCGCACACCATACACAAATATTTATTTGTATTTTTGTTCATTTCACTGCATTTTGTTTCATGATAACGTAAATAAATTTGTCAGTGACCCATCAATTATCTGATTGGTGGAACTGCAATGTAAGCCACACCCACAGCACTGAGAGACGCCAACATAATAGGAACAATTCTACAACTGGTCGCTTAAATTCCTCTAAAATTGTTATTTTTTTCCGTGCCTCTGTGAGGTTTCCACTCTTAAAACAAAACCATGAGGTAAACATACCACCATTCATTTTTCCTGGGGGGTAATGATGACGTATTTAAACATGCCGCTAATAAGCATGCTGGCCTCTTTTTGAGGAGATGCTGTAGTGTTGAAAAGCGATTTCTTCTTACTTGTTATCATTTTAATGTGTTGTTTTCTTCAAGATTGTGTCCTTCTTTCTCACCGTGCACAGGACATCCAAACATGGGAGGTCCAATGAGAATGAACCCACCTCGAGGAATGGGAGGCATGGGCCCACAGGTACACACTGTCGTTAAAATTAAAGGCTGGGATGATTTGTTTTACTTTAATAATCATTTTTGGTGCATGCAAAAGTGGAAAGGAAAGGTAGCTCTTTTGACCTTAAAGCTACAGGTGTCCCAATCAGATATTGATATCGTATTAGACGATATCGGCTTGCATCCCAAATCTCTGATACAAGTGTTTACTTGTCCTCCACTAAGCACTCAAGTTTGTTCTTTGCTTATATTTTAGTGAAATATTTTACAAAAGGTAAGCATGGTAGGCTATTGGCTACTCGAATTTAGCAGCTACACGACAGCTAAGCACACAATAGCACACAAGCTAGACTAATGTGGTACGTGTCCTTAATCAGAATCTGAACAATATTGCAGTCCAAAACAGGACAATTGTTAATATAAACAAGTATAAAAAAAATATTTATAGTTACATATTACATACAGATACAAAGTCTCCAAGGCAGAGGCATATTAGAAAGTATCCAGTAACAAACGTGTCCGCATCATTGAACTTACTATGTTCAGCCTCTAGTTTAAGGAATTTTTTGTGGCCACTTGTGTCGCCCAAACAAATTTAAAAGCATAAATATGTCATCTGTCTATCCGTTGTTTTTTGAGTAATTTCGCCCAATCAAAACTTTTTTGATAGTAAACGTTACAAAACAATACAAGTATGTACTTTTATGCCACAGGCTTGGTATTGTTCTCTGTTTGGCTAATTTCACTTGGTTTAACATTTTCTATCATTCCACACCACACAAAACATTAATATGTGTACAGTACTATGATTCTTGCTTTATTTTAGTGAAATATTTTGCAAAAGACAAACAGTATAGGCTATAGGCTACAAGGCTTTAGCAGCTACACAACAGCTAAGCACATAATAGCACACAAACTAATCTATCGTAGTACATGACCTTAATTGAACAATATTACAGTCCAAAACAGGACATTTGTCAATATAAACAAGTATCACATATTTATAGTTACATATTACTTACAAATACAAAGTCTCCAAGGCAGAGGCATATTAGAAAGTATCCAGTAACAAACGTGTCCGCATCATTGAACTTACTATGTTCAGCCTCTAGTTTAAGGATTTTTTTGTGGCCACTAATGTCGCCCAAACAAATTTAAAAGCATGAGTATGTCATCTGTCTATCCGTTGTTTTTTGAGTAATTTTGCCCAATCAAAACTTTTTTGATATTAAACGTTACAAAACAATACAAGTATGTACTTTTATGCCACAGGCTTGGTGTTGTTCTCTGTTTGGCTAATTTCACTTGGTTTAACATTTTCTATCATTCCACACCACACAAAACGTTAATATGTGTACAGTACTATGATTCTTGCTTTTATTTTAGTGAAATATTTTGCAAAAGACAAACAGTATAGGCTATAGGCTACAAGGCTTTAGCAGCTACACAACAGCTAAGCACACAATAGCACACAAACTAATCTATCGTAGTACATGACCTTAATCGAACAATATTGCAGTCCAAAACCGGACATTTGTCAATATAAACAAGTATCAAATATTTATAGTTACATATTACTTACAAATACAAAGTCTCCGTATTAGAAAGTATCCAGTAACAAACGTGTCCGCATCATTGAACTTACTATGTTCAGTCTCTAGTTTAAGGATTTTTTGTGGCCACTAATGTCGCCAAAACAATTCAAAAACATAAATTTGTAATCTTCATTGTTTTTTGCAGTAATTTCACTCGATCAAAACTTTTCTAATATTAATCGTTACAAAACAATACAAGTATGTACTTTTATGCCCCAAGGTACAGTAGGTGTTGTTCTCTGTTTGGCTAATTTCACTTGGTTTAACATTTTTCTTACGTTCCACACCACAAAAAAAATAAATATGTGTACAGTGTTATGATTCTTTCTTGTATTTTAGTGAAACATTTTACAAAAGGTAAACATGGTAGGCTATAGGCTACTCGGCTTAAGCAGCTACACAACAGCTACGCACACAATATCACACAAGCTAGACTATCGTAGTACGTGTCCTTAATTTAATAATATTGCTGTCCAAAACATGACAATTGTCAATATAAACAAGTATTAAAATATTTAGAGTTACATATTAGATATTACGCATATTAGAAAGTATCCAGTAACAAACGTGTCCACATCTTTGAACTTTCTACGTCATGCCTCTAGTTTAATGAATTTTTGTGGCCACTAATGTCGCCCAAATAAATTCAAAAGTAGGAGGTTTTATCCGGCCGGCGGGATGAGTTTGCCAAGTATAAAAATGTACCTGAAATTTGTTCTGTTCTAAATGTGTCCCCTGGATGTCGCAATAGCAATTCTTTGTATCTTTGCAGATGATGCTACATATGTAAAAAAAAAAAAACACATGATGTTAGTACATCAGTCCAGTAAAATGAGCAAACTACATAAATAACATACTGTAATTGGATTTAGATTTTTTTTTTATCTTGATAGATTGATAATTAACACCGACTGATGAACATTCTCACATAATTTCTTCAGAAAATATAAATAACGACAAATAAAGAGAGAATACTATTAACCGCAACATGTAAGTGTTAAAAAAAAACAACATTAAGATTTTTACCATTTCAGAATGTCCTTGTTCTTGTTATGTTTTAACTAAGAAGGTGACGGCCAACGGACACCAGGGGGCAGTAATGTACAATTTATTATATATAAAGACAATGTAATAATACCAAAGAATAATAATAATAAATGATACCAAATACTATAGAATGGTGTGTGACAAAATCCAAGAGTGTATGTGTGTGACTATGTGTGTAGATTAGCTGTTAAGTGTTACCGTAAATGTTGAATGAGGAAGCAGACAGAAACCAAAGAGGGCAAGGCAAAAGGAGTCCAAGATACACGAGGGGTCGGTGGGGCAGAGAGAGACGTCAGAGTCAGGGGGCGAGCGAGGAGTGGGGAAACGAGGGAGGCAGTCCAAATCCAGGGCAACGGAGGGGAAACAGGTATCCGATAGAGAAACTAAGTTCCCGCGCCGATCCTTGGGTCCACTGGTCCTTTATCGAGCTTGCCCTAATCAGTACCAGGTGAGCAGATTGGTAATAGTGAGCAGGCTTGTTGGTGCGTGGGCGTGCTGCGCTCAGCGTGGCCGAGCGCGCAGTCCACGAATCCTCCTGGTGGATCCGCAGAGGAGAGAAATGCAGACTGAGCGTGCGCCACAACAGTTCTATTTCCAAACAAAGACAAAAATCTGAAGTTGTCTCTATTTTTAAGTTGTCGTGCCGTGATTTTACCAGTCCGGCACACTTGGGAGTAGATTGACATGTGGCCCCCCCCATCTAAAATGAGTTTGATGCCCCTGCTCTAAAATCATGCAGAGGGAGATAAAGCTACTGACCACTCATGAAACTTGAAATGCAGCTACTGCCATCCGGTGGCGTTCATCGAAACTACATAGGAGGTGTTCTACACACACAGATGTGAATGCCAATGTTGTTGTTTTTGCTGACTATAGGAGACGTGAATCGAGGCGCTGATTGGAGCGTTTACGTTATCTGCAGCCTGTTAGGCGGAGAGGGCGTGGCTTTACCCTGCATGGTTGTCCCAGGCTCTTGCCTGCAATTTGCATAGCAAGTGCAAACTTGCTCTCTGCGGATCAGAGTATTTCCCGGTGCCAACTTGACAACTTTTTAATATGAGCTTGGCTCCTCGCTGCTGCTGCCTGCCTGCCTGCCTGCCTGCCCACTCCACACTCTCATCCTGCCTGCTGACTCCCACCTTTTGGGAGGAATATCACACCCTCGCCAACACATTCGCCCCAGAGTCGTGCCAAAAGTGACACACTTTCCTTTTTACGCGCGCCTTTTTTAGTGTCAGTTACTGGACAGCTGCTTGATTGTGCACCAAACCAGCACCAGCCTTACCATGTGATACAAAGGCTATACCCCCTCACCCCACTTACCAGCTTGGGGGCCCACCTCTTCTTCTACATCTTCTACTATAGCTACCCTGGCTCGCTGACTCTGGCACCGAGCGCACCAGCAGCTGGTGTGGCATCTGCTGGACAAGTGTAATCGTACTGCTGAACAAATCTCTTCCCTTGCAGTGTCGTGTTTAGAAGAGAGCGTGGCCAACTAAGCGAGGGGCCGCCATCAATCAATCAATCAATCAATGTTTACTTATATAGCCTTAAATCACTAGTGTCTCAAAGGGCTGCACAAACCACTACGACATCCTCGGTAGGCCCACATAAGGGCAAGGAAAACTCACACCCAGTGGGACGTCGGTGACAATGATGACTATGAGAACCTTGGAGAGGAGGAAAGCAATGGATGTCGAGCGGGTCTAACAAGATACTGTGAAAGTTCAATCCATAATGGATCCAACACGGTCGCAAGAGTCCAGTCCAAAGCGGATCCAACACAGCAGCGAGAGTCCCGTTCACAGCGGAGCCAGCAGGAAACCATCCCAAGCGGAGGCGGATCAGCAGCGCAGAGATGTCCCCAGCCGATACACAGGCGAGCAGTACATGGCCACCGGATCGGACCGGACCCCCTCCACAAGGGAGAGTGGGACATAGGAGAAAAAGAAAAGAAACGGCAGATCAACTGGTCGAAAAAGGGAGTCTATTTAAAGGCTAGAGTATACAAATGAGTTTTAAGGTGAGACTTAAATGCTTCAACTGAGGTGGCATCTCAAACTTTTACCGGGAGGGCATTCCAGAGTACTGGAGCCCGAAATGAAAACGCTCTATAGCCCGCAGACTTTTTTTGGGCTTTGGGAATCACTAATAAGCCGGAGTCCTTTGAACGCAGATTTCTTGCCGGGACATATGGTACAATACAATCGGCAAGATAGGATGGAGCTAGACCGTGTAGTATTTTATACGTAAGTAGTAAAACCTTAAAGTCACATCTTAAGTGCACAGGAAGCCAGTGCAGGTGAGCCAGTACAGGCGTAATGTGATCAAACTTTCTTGTTCTTGTCAAAAGTCTAGCAGCCGCATTTTGTACCAACTGTAATCTTTTAATGCTAGACATGGGGAGACCCGAAAATAATACGTTACAGTAATCGAGACGAGACGTAACAAACGTATGGATAATGATCTCAGCGTCTTTAGTGGACAGAATGGAGCGAATTTTAGCGATATTACGGAGATGAAAGAAGGCCGTTTTAGTAACGCTTTTAATGTGTGACTCAAAGGAGAGAGTTGGGTCGAAGATAATACCCAGATTCTTTACCGTGTCGCCTTGTTTAATTGTTTGGTTGTCAAATGTTAGAGTTGTATCATTAAATAGAGGTCGGTGTCGAGCAGGACCGATAATCAGCATTTCCGTTTTTTTGGCGTTGAGTTGCAAAAAGTTAGCGGGCATCCATTGTTTAATTTCATTAAGACACGCCTCCAGCTGACTACAATCCGGCGTGTTGGTCAGCTTTAGGGACATGTAGAGTTGGGTGTCATCAGCATAACAGTGAAAGCTAACACCGTATTTGCGTATGATGTCACCTAGCGGCAGTATGTAGATGCTGAAGAGTGCAGGGCCAAGGACCGAACCCTGGGGAACTCCACACGTTACCTTAACGTAGTCCGAGGTCACATTGTTATGGGAGACACACTGCATCCTATCAGTAAGATAAGAGTTAAACCAAGACAGGGCTAAGTCTGACATACCAATCTTTGCCATCTTTGCTACCAATGACGTGTGCGGCTGTGTCCGGAAGCACGCCATTGCGGTTGTTTTGACGCGAGTATTCCTGACAAAAGTAACATGTTGCATACACACAGGGTGCTTAAAAACCTTGAAAATGCTTGGATTTTATTTAATGTTGTGTTTTCAAGGTTTGAAAAATGCTTGAATTTTGGGTGAAGTGGTTGTAAATACTTGGGAATGTTCATCCTATTTCTGACTCGATAGGCTAATTATAAAATGGAAAGAAAAAAAAAGTTTCCTTAAAAATGTAAGCTACACGCTTGATCTGTTGGCTTTGCACCAGCCCTTACATGAGGTTGTTGTCATGCGGCTCTGTGTCGCCACCAAGAGGACAGTGGTGCCGGGAGGTGGTCGTTTTAAGGAACTTAATGTATGCAGGAATTATGATACAAACAAATAAGTAAACAATAATGTTATTTCTTGTAAAGAATGATGTCTACATTAATTATGGTACAAACAAACAAGTAAACAATAATATTTAATGTTACTTATTGTAAGGAATGATGTATATATGAATTATGATAGGAACAAACAAGTAAACAATTATGTTAAATGATGTGAGAAATGATGTCTACATAAATTATGATACTAACAAAGAAGTAAACAATAATAATGGTATTCATTGTAAGGAATGATGTATACATGAATTATAATACAAAAAAACAAGTAAACAATAATGGTATTTCTTGTAAGGAATGATGTCTACATGAATTATGGTACAAACAAACAAGTAAACAATAATAATTAATGTTACTTATTGAAAGGAATGATGTATATATGAATTATGATATAAACAAACAAGTGAAAAATGATGTAAGAAATGATGTCTACATAAATTATGATACAAACAAGTAAACAATAATAACTAATGGTATCTATTGTAAGGAATGATGTATACATGAATTATAATACAAACAAACAAGTAAACAATAATGGTATTTCTTGTAAGGAATGATGTCTACATGAATTATGATACAAACAAACAAGTAAATAATAATATTTAATGTTACTTATTGTAAGGAATGATGTATATATGAATTATGATAGAAACAAACAAGTAAACAATTATGTTAAATGATGTGAGAAATGATGTCTACATAAATTATGATACTAACAAAGAAGTAAACAATAATGAATGTTATTTATTGTAAGGAATGATGTATACATGAATTATAATACAAAAAAACAAGTAAATGATAATGGTATTTCTTGAAAGGAAAGATGTCTACATGAATTATGGTACAAACAAACAAGTAAACAATAATAATTAATGTTACTTATTGTAAGGAATGATGTATACATTAATTATGATATAAACAAACAAGTGAAAAATGATGTAAGAAATGATGTCTACATAAATTATGATACAAACAAGTAAACAATAATAACTAATGGTATCTATTGTAAGGAATGATGTATACATGAATTATAATACAAACAAACAAGTAAACAATAATGGTATTTCTTGTAAGGAATGATGTCTACATGAATTATGATACAAACAAACAAGTAAACAATAATAATTAATGTTACTTATTGTAAGGAATGATGTATACATGAATTATGATAGAAACAAACAAGGGAAAAATTATGTTAAATGATGTAAGAAATTATGTTTACATAAATTATGATACAAACAAACAAGTAAACAATAATAACTAATGGTATCTATTGTAAGGAATGATGTATACATGAATTATAATACAAACAAACAAGTAAACAATAATGGTATTTCTTGTAAGGAATGATGTCTACATGAATTATGATACAAACAAACAAGTTAACAATAACAATAATCAAAACCCAGTAGTACTGGTGGAATTCGGTCTACACCTATAAAAGTATTGAATTCAGACAGACCGATGTAATAATACATTAATTATTTGGCCAGTCTAAAAGGAAGGGAAGGTTGCCTACAGCCACGTACACTGTATTGCCAATAGTATTTGGCCACCTGTTTTGACTCGCATATGAATTTGAAGTGCCATCCCATTGCTAACCCATAGGGTTCAATATGATGCCGGTCCACCTTTTGCAGCTATTACAGCTTCTACTCTCCTGGGAAGGCTGTCCACAAGGTTTCAGAGTGTGTTTATAGGAATTTTCCACCATTCTTCCTGAAGCGCATTGGTGAGGTCACAAAAAGGTCTGGCTCTCAGTCTCCGATCTAATTCATCCCAAAAGTGTTCTATCGGGTTCAAGTCAGGACTCTGTGCAGGCCAGTCAAGTGTATCCACACCAGACTCTGCCATCCATGTCTTTATGGACCTTGCTTTGTGCACTGGTGCACAATCATGTTGTAAGAAGGGGCCCGCTCCAAACTAAAAAACAACTCCACACCATGCAGTCCGAAATGCACCGTTCTCCTGGCAACCGCCAAACCCAGACTCGTCCATCAGATTGCCAGATGGAAAAGCGTGATCCATCACTCCAGAGAACGCGTCTCCACTGCTCTAGAGTCCAGTGGCGACCTGCTTTACACCATTGACTCCGACGCTTTGCATTGGACTTGGTGATATATGGCTTAGATGCAGCTGTTCGGCCATGGAAACCCATTCCATGCAGGTCATTTGAAATTTGGAGCTCTGTAGCAACTGACTGTGCAGAAAGTATTTGCACTATGTCAGTTCACGTGGCCTACCACTTGGTGACTGACTTGCTGTTGTTCCCAAACTCTTCCATATTCTTATAATAAAGCCGACAGTTGACTTTGGAATATTTAGGAGCGAGGAAATTTCACCCCTGGATTTGTTGCGCAGGTGGCATCCTATGATGTGGAGTTGTTTTTTAGTTTGGAGCGGGCCCCTTCTTCTTACAACATGATTGTGCACCAGTGCACAAAGCAAGGTCCATAAAGACATGGATGGCAGAGTCTGGTGTGGATACACTTGACTGGCCTGCACAGAGTCCTGACTTGAACCCGATAGAACACTTTTGTAGAAACAGTCTCCATGCCCAAGTGCTTCATTTTATACACCTGATTCAGATCAAAAAACTTTTGGCAATATAGTGTATCTTAATGACTTTTTAGGCCATGGGTGTCAAACTCTGGCCCGCGGGCCAAATTTGGCCCTCCCTGTAATTTCATTTGGCCCTTGAGGCAATGTCAAATTAACATTAAAACACCGGCGGTTTCGCTGTAACACCGCATTCACCGCTAATACTCATACTTTTCAAACCTCCCAATTTTCCCAGGAGAATCCCGAAGTTCAGTGCCCCTATCGAAAATCTCCCGGGGCAACCATTCTCCCGAATTTCTCCCAATTTCCACCCGGACAACAATATTGGGGGCGTGCCTTTAGCGTTCTCTGCAACCTGTAGTCACGTCTGCTTTTCCTCCATACAAACAGCGTGCCGGCCCAGTCACATAATATATGCTGCTTTAGCACACGCACAAGTGAATCAATCAATCAATCAATCAATCAATGTTTTTTTTATATAGCCCTAGATCACAAATGTCTCAAAGGACTGTACAAACCATTTCGACTACGACATCACGTCTTGCCCAATGAATACCATGAATTGATTAACGTGGACCCCGACTTAAACAAGTTCAAAAACTTATTCGGGTGTTACCATTTAGTGGTCAATTGTACGGAATATGTACTGTACTGTGCAATCTACTAATAAAAGTATCAATCAATCAATCAATCCTGGTGGTCAAGCTAGCTCTGTTCTCAATGGGTAGTAGTAGGGCTGGACGATACGGCCTGACCCCAATATCTCGATATTTTTAGGCCATATCGCGATACACGATATATATCTCGATAATTTTCCCCAGCCCCGAACCAACACGTGACAAATCACACCAGCACGATGATTCTATGTGTCCACACCAAAACATTCCCGCCCACACCGCATCAACACATGCCCATCCCAAACCTCCATGCATTGAAGGAAGTCACAACTAAGCCATCCATCCATCCATCCATCCATCCATTTTCTACCGCTTATTCCCTTTCGGGGTCGCGGGGGGCGCTGGCGCCTATCTCAGCTACAATCAGGCGGAAGGCAGGGTACACCCTGGACAAGTCGCCACCTCATCGCAGGGCCAACACAGATAGACTGATGACACCCAACTCTACATGCCCCTAAAGCTGACCAACACGCCGGATTGTAGTCAGCTGGAGGCGTGTCTTAATGAAATTAAACAAGGGATGTCCGCTAACTTTTTGCAACTCAACGCCAAAAAACGGAAATGCTGATTATCGGTCCTGCTAGACACCGAACTCTATTTAATAATACAACTCTAACATTTGACAACCAAACAATTAAACAAGGCGACACGGTAAAGAATCTGGGTGTTATCTTTGACCCAACTCTCTCCTTTGAGGCACACATTAAAAGCGTTACTAAAACGGCCTTCTTTCATCTCCGTAATATCGCTGAAATTCGCTCCATTCTGTCCACTAAAGACGCTGAGATCATTATCCATGCGTTTGTTACGTCTC
The DNA here is from genome assembly GCF_033978795.1 of Nerophis ophidion. NCBI lineage: Eukaryota > Metazoa > Chordata > Actinopteri > Syngnathiformes > Syngnathidae > Nerophis > Nerophis ophidion. The sequence continues at coordinate 26,198,883 of NC_084636.1, read as the reverse complement.
GTCTCGACTACTGTAACGTATTATTTTCGGGTCTCCCCATGTCTAGCATTAAAAGATTACAGTTGGTACAAAATGCGGCTGCTAGACTTTTGACAAGAACAAGAAAGTTTGATCACATTACGCCTGTACTGGCTCACCTGCACTGGCTTCCTGTGCACTTAAGATGTGACTTTAAGGTTTTCTACTTACGTATAAAATACTACACGGTCTAGCTCCATCCTATCTTGCCGATTGTATTGTACCATATATCCCGGCAAGAAATCTGCGTTCAAAGGACTCCGGCTTATTAGTGATTCCCAAAGCCCAAAAAAAGTCTGCGGGCTATAGAGCGTTTTCCGTTCGGGCTCCAGTACTCTGGAATGCCCTCCCGGTAACAGTTCAAGATGCCACCTCAGTAGAAGCATTTAAGTCTCACCTTAAAACTCATTTGTATACTCTAGCCTTTAAATAGACTCCCTTTTTAGACCAGTTGATCTGCCGTTTCTTTTCTTTTTCTTCTATGTCCCACTCTCCCTTGTGGAGGGGGTCCGGTCCGATCCGGTGGCCATGTACTGCTTGCCTGTGTATCGGCTGGGGACATCTCTGCGCTGCTGATCCGCCTCCGCTTGGGATGGTTTCCTGCTGGCTCCGCTGTGAACGGGACTCTCGCTGCTGTGTTGGATCCGCTTTGGACTGGACTCTCGCGACTGTGTTGGATCCATTATGGATTGAACTTTAACAGTATCATGTTAGACCCGCTCGACATCCATTGCTTTCCTCCTCTCCAAGGTTCTCATAGTCATCATTGTCACCGACGTCCCACTGGGTCATTATTGTCACCGATGTCCCACTGGGTGTGAGTTTTCCTTGCCCTTATGTGGGCCTACCGAGGATGTCGTAGTGGTTTGTGCAGCCCTTTGAGACACTAGTGATTTAGGGCTATATAAATAAACATTGATTGATTCACACTCACATTCACACACTAGGGCCAATTTAGTGTTGCCAATCAACCTATCCCCAGGTGCATGTCTTTGGAAGTGGGAGGAAGCCGGAGTACCCGGAGGGAACCCACGCATTCACGGGGAGAACATGCAAACTCCACACAGAAAAATCCCGAGCCTGGATTTGAACCCAGGACTGCAGGAACTTCGTATTGTGAGGCAGACGCACTAACCCCTCTGCCACCGTGAAGCCCAACCAACCAAAACTGCATCCACTAAACAGCTATCAAGCAGCGGCACAAACATTCATGCCATCTCCAAAACAGAAAGTGCAAGACTGTCAAAGACACTCCAAAACAAGCCACCAGTGCACCCCCGTGCACGACGTCACCAAGATGACACACCAAAACAACACCAAATTAAAGTGCACTTTTTGTACAGAACGCCACTACAACAGTCCAAAACAAACAAAGTGCACCCCTGTGCATGATTTTGCAAGGCATACTTGATCAACAGCCATACAGGGCACGCTGAGGGTGGCCGTATTAACAACGCCAACACTGTTACAAATATGCACCACACTGTGAACCCACACCAAATAATAATGACAAACACATTTCGGGAGAACACCCGCACCGTAACACAACAGAAGAAATACCCAGAACCCCTTGCAGCACTAACTCTTCCGGGACGCTACAATATACACCCCCCGCTACCACCAAAATAAATGGGTTGTACTTGTATAGCGCTTTTCTACCTTCAAGGTACTCAAAGCGCTTTGACACTACTTCCACATTCACCCATTCACACACTGATGGAGGGAGCTGCCATGCAAGGCGCCAACCAGCACCCATCAGGAGCAAGGGTGAAGTGTCTTGCTCAGGACACAACGGACGTGACGAGGTTGGTACTAGGTGGGATTTGAACCAGGGACCCTCGGGTTGCGCACGGCCACTCTCCCCACTGCGCCACGCCGTCCCAAACCCCGCAGGTCCCTATTAAAAGGTTAATTTGTTCAACCTTGGCCCGTGGCTTTGTTTAGTTTAACATTTTGGCCCACTCTGTATTTGAGTTTGACGCCCCTGTTTTAGGCGCTAGTTAGGTACGTGCGATTATTTGCTTTTGCGGACCATAACATTTATTCCTCAAGGTTTTCTCCCAACAGAATTACGGGGGAGGGATGAGGCCGCCTCCAAACTCCATGGGTCCAGGGATGCCCGGCATGAACATGTTAGTAGGCCGTTAAAAAACACGCCGAAAATGTGCGACCGTGCTTATCAAGACATCATGTGTTTGTCCTGTTTCCAGGGGTCCCGGTGGAAGAGGTCCATGGCCTAATCCCAACAACAACTCAGTGAGTCCCCTCTCTCACGTCTTTTATCTTGTGTCTGTGTGTGAGCGTGTTGACATGATCTGGCCTCTCTCCCCCACAGATAGCGTACTCGTCTTCATCTCCAGGCAACTATGTGGTAAGTGTCCCACTGTGGACTCCTAGGGTTTTTTTTTTTTTTTTTTCACATCAACCCGTAAAAGGATCCATCACTCCTACTGAGATATGTAAGAAGAGGCGCGCCGCCGTCGTGAAGAACTCACTTAACTCCTCTTCGCTCTGCCTGTAACCCTCAGGGGCCCCCAGGGGGAGGAGGCCCGCCAGGAACTCCCATCATGCCGAGCCCCGGAGGTGAGTTGTACACTTCTATGGTTTCCCCTCTCATTCCTGCTTTAAAAACACGGCACACTGATTCATATTGTATGTGGTGTCACGTCAGACGTACACCCTGGCTCCCAGGCATGCTTGAGGTTATTGGACAAGGAGCCATATTTGCTACTTAAGTGAGTGTTCTAAACGGATAAAGTGATAGTAATGATAACACTGATAATGATTATACAGAGAAAAATGGATTGTGTAAACTGTTCTGTAAAATAAACGGCAAAGCATATCGTATGAGGGTTAAAAATGAAGATTAAATTGCATATATTAATCATGTTTTTGCATTTGAAAATTCAACTAAAAGTGAATCAGAATAATTGTTGTATTTTAATAGTAATTAAATTAGTAATATTTGGTTTCAATTTTGGTAAATAAATTAGATTATTGGTTAGAAATTATTATTACATGTTAATCAACTCATGAAATAAGTTGTTGTATAGCTCGGTTGGTAGAGCGACCGTGCCAGCAACTTGAGGGGTGCAGGTTCGATCCCCGCTTCCGCCGTTGTGTCCTTGGGCAAGACACTTCACCCACCTGCTCCCAGTGCCACCCACACTGGTTTAAATGTAAAAAAAGCAGGTGGGTAAAGTGTCTTGCCCAAGGACACAACGGCGGAAGCGGGGATCGAACCTGCAACCCTCAAGTTGCTGGCACGGCCGCTCTACCAACCGAGCTATACAAAAACTTATTTCATGACTTGATTAACATGTAATAATAATTTCTAACCAATAATCTCATTTATTGGGTTTCACTATGTAAAGCGCTTTGAGTCACTAGAGAAAAAGCGCTATATAAATATAATTCACTTAATCCACAATTCACTATTTCAATACTAATTAAATTAGTAAATATATAACTGTTTCTATCAAATAAGTGGCGACATTATTATATTTTATTCTAAAAATGTATGATGTTTTTGTATTCGAAAATGAATTTAAAAGTGAATAAAAATAATTGTTATATTTAAATAGTAATAAATTAATAAATAAATTATTATTTTGTTTCAATTAAATAATAAGATGAATGATTGTCAAATTGCAATCATACATTAATTAGATTACACATTAGTAAATAAATTAGATTATAAGTTAAAAATGATTATATTTTAATCAACTAACTAAATAAATTGTTATATTTCAATACCTATTAAATTAGTAAAAACATTGCTATGTTTCTAATAAATAAGTGACAACATTATCATTATATTTTAATAGAAATATTGATCATGTTTTAGTATTTGAAAATTAATTTAAAAGTGAATCAGAATAATTGTTGTATTTTAATAGTAATTAAATTAGTAATATTTGGTTTCAATTAAATAAGAAGCTAAATGATTGTCATATTTCAATTGTAAATTAATTAGATGGCACATTAGTAAATAAATTAGATTATTGGTTAGAAATTATTATTACATGTTGATCAACTCATGAAATACGTTTTTGTATAGCTCGGTTGGTAGAGCGGCCGTGCCAGCAACTTGAGGGTTGCAGGTTCAATCCCCGCTTCCGCCGTTGTGTCCTTGGGCAAGACACTTTACCCACCTGCTCCCAGTAACACCCACACTGGTTTGAATGTAAAAATGAGTTATTGGGTTTCACTATGTAAAGCGCTTTGAGTCACGAGAGAAAAAGCGCTATATAAATATAATTCACTTAATTCACAATTCACTATTTCAATGCTAATTAAATTAGTAAATATATAACTGTTTCCATCAAATAAGTGGCGACATTATTATATTTTATTATAAAAATGTATGATGTTTTTGTATTCGAAAATGAATTTAAAAGTGAATCAAAATAATTGTTATATTTAAATAGTACTTAAATTAATAAATAAATTATTATTTTGTTTCAATTAAATAATAAGATGAATGATTGTCAAATTGCAATCGTACATTAATTAGATTACACATTAGTAAATAAATTAGATTATAAGTTAAAAATGATTATATTTTAATCAACTAACTAAATAAATTGTTATATTTCAATACTAATTAAATTCGTAAAAACATTGCTATGTTTCTAATAAACAAGTGACAACATTATCATTATATTTTATTAGAAATATTGATCATGTTTTAGTATTTGAAAATTAATTTAAAAGTGAACCTGAATAATTGTTGAATAATTTTGATAGTAATTTAAAAAAAATATTTTTAATGTTTTCTAACAAATAATAAGATAAATGATTGTCATATTTCAATCGTAAATTAATTAGATGACACATTAATAAATGAATTAGATTATAGGTTAGAAATTATTATATTTTAATCAACTCACTAAATAAATTGTTATATTTCAATACTGATTAAATGAGTAAATACAACTATGTTTCTATTAAATAAGTGACGACATTATCATTATATTTTAATAGAAATATTGATCATGTTTTTGTATTTGAAAATGAATTTAAAAGTGTATCAGAATAATTGTTTTATTTAAATAGTAATTAAATTAGTAAATAATTATTTTGTTTCAATTAAATAATAAGATAAATGATTGTCATATTCTATCGTAAATTAATTAGATTACACATTAGTAAATCTATTAGATTATGGGTTTGAATGTATTATTATATTTTAATCAACTAACTAAATAAAGTGTTATATTTCAATACTAATTAAATTAGTCAATCCATTACTATGTTTCTATTAAATAAAAAATTACATTATCATTATATTTTAAGAGAAATCATATTAGTAAACAAGCTATTAATATTATATTTCAATTAAATACGTTAATGCAATATTTTTTTAAATACATTATTATATTATTTTAACCAAATAAGTAACATATTCATACATTTCATTTAAATAAGCAAATTAATGATTATTATATTTCAATAGTAATTTAATTACTGAATAAATTATATTATATTTCAATTAAATTATTAAATAAATGATTATTATATTTCATAATAAGTTAACGCATTATTACTATATTTCAATTGTAATTAAATTTTGTAAATATATTATTAATATATTTTAAACAAGTACATGAATAAAGTATTATTATATTTCAATTAAATAAGCCAATAAATGATTATTATATTTCATAGTAATTTAATTATTAAATAAATTATATTATATTTTAATGAAATAAGTAAATAAATTATTATATTTCAGTCTTAATTATATTAGTGAACAGATTAGTATTATGTTTCACTTAAATAAATTATATTTCAATAGAGTTTTAATTACTAAATAAATTCTAGTACATTTCAATTAAATAAATGAATAAATAATTACTATATTTCAATATTAATTATGTTAGTAAATAGATTAGAATTTTGTTTCACTTAAATAAATGAATACCTTATTATTATATTTCAATGGAAATGTATTAAGTAAATAAATCATTATATTTCAATTAAATAAGTAGATGAATAACAAATGTAATAGTAATATGTTTCAATAGCAATGAAATGTACTAATGATTTATGAAATGACTTCATGTGATTTTTTTCAATCCTTTAAAGGGGAACATTATCACAATTTCAAAAGGGTTAAAAACAATGAAAATCGGTTCCCAGTGGCTTGTTGTATTTTTTGAAGTTTTTTTTTTAATTTTACCGGTCCCCGAATATCCCTAAAAAAAGCTTTAAAGTGCTTGATTTTCGCTATTTGCGATGCGACTATCCATTTCCCTGTGACGTCATACAGTGCTGCCAATGTAAACAAACAACGGCGAATACCACAGCAAGATATAGCGACATTAGCTCGGATTCAGACTCGGATTTCAGCGGTTTAAGCGATTCAACAGATTACGCATGTATTGAAACGGATGGTTAGAGTATGAAAGTATTGAAGAAGAAACTGAAGCTATTGAGCGAATAGCTATTGACGCTATTCATAGCCATAGCATGGCCGAATAGCTGCGTTAGCATCGCTGGTAAAATGTGCGGACCAAACGATCAGGACTTTCGCATCTCGTGACACTGGAGCAACTTAAATCCTTCGATCGGTAAGTGTTTTTTTCGCATTAAATGTGGGTGGAAGTAAACGTAATATAGTTGCAAATGGATCTGCAGGTTATCCATACATCTCTGTGCCATGTCTGCTTTAGCACCGCCGGTAAATAGCACGTTAGCACCGATTAGCGTAGCATCTTAGCATCAATTAGCTGGCAGTCAACATCAACAAAACTCACCTTTGTGATTTCGTTGACTTTATCGTTGCAAATGCATCTGCAGGTTATCCATACATCTCTGTGCCATGTCTGCTTTAGCACCGCCGGTAAATAGCACGTTAGCGTCGATTAGCGTAGCATGTTAGCATCGATTAGCTAGCAGTCACGCCGCAACCAAATATGTCTGATTAGCACATGAGTCAACATCAACAAAACTCACCTTTGTGATTTCGTTGAATTTATCGTTGCAAATGCATCTGCAGGTTATCCATACATCTCTGTGCCATGTCTGCTTTAGCACCGCCGTTAAATAGCATGTTAGCACCGATTAGCGTAGCATCTTAGCATCGATTAGCTGGCAGTCAACATCAACAAAACTCACCTTTGTGATTTCGTTGACTTTATCGTTGCAAATGCATCTGCAGGTTATCCATACATCTCTGTGCCATTTCTCCTTTAGCACCGCCGGTAAATAGCATGTTAGCACCGATTAGCGTAGCATCTTAGCATCGATTAGCTGGCAGTCAACATCAACAAAACTCACCATTGTGATTTCGTTGACTTTATCGTTGCAAATGCATCTGCAGGCTATCCATACATCTCTGTGCCATGTCTGCTTTAGCACCGCCGGTAAATAGCACGTTAGCGTCGATTAGCTAGCAGTCACGCCACAACCAAATATGTCTGATTAGCACATAAGTCAACATCAACAAAACTCACCTTTGTGATTTCGTTGAATTTATCGTTGCAAATGTATCTGCAGGTTATCCATACATCTCTGTGCCATGTCTGCTTTAGCACCGCCGGTAAATAGCATGTTAGCACCGATTAGCGTAGCATCTTTGCATCGATTAGCTGGCAGTCAACATCAACAAAACTCACCTTTGTGATTTCGTTGACTTTATCGTTGCAAATGCATCTGCAGGTTATCCATACATCTCTGTGCCATGTCTGCTTTAGCACCGCCGGTAAATAGCACGTTAGCGTCGATTAGCGTTGCATGTTAGCATCGATTAGCTAGTAGTCACGCCGCAACCAAATATGTCTGATTAGCACATAAGTCAACATCAACAAAACTCACCTTTGTGATTTTGTTGAATTTATCGTTGCAAATGCATCTGCAGGTTATCCATACATCTCTGTGCCATGTCTGTCATCGCCGGTAAAATGTGGAGACACTTTGGCACATTCAATGGGGGTCTGGCGGCAGACACTTTGGCATCTTCGGGCCAGTGGTGCAACTTGAATCCCTCCCTGTTAGTGTTGTTACACCCTCCGACAACACACCAACGAGGCATGATGTCTACAAGGTTCCAAAAAATAGTCGAAAAAACGGAAAATAACAGCACTGAGACCCGGTGTTTGTAATGTGTTGAAAATAAAAATGGCGGCTGTATTACCTCGGAGACGTCACGTTCTGACGTCATCGCAAAAAGAGCGATAAACAGAAAGGCGTTTAATTCGCCAAAATTCACCCATTTAGAGTTCGGAAACCGGTTAAAAAAATACATGGTCTTTTTTCTGCACCATCAAGGTATATATTGACGCTTACATAGGTCTGGTAATGATGTTCCCCTTTAAGGAAGAGTCATTACAAATAATCAGGTGTCGACCCATTTGTACTTTGACTCCCTCGGTCTGATGTGTTTATAAAAACCTGTTGCTACATATTCTGCGTATTCCCTTCTATGTATTATTTGTACGCCCGTCTCAGATGTGAATCGTTGCCCAGGAAACTTTTGCAACAAAATGTTCCTCCTCTAGCGGTTTAGCTCGGTTAGTTTAGCGGCCGTGCCAGCAACTTGAGGGTTGCAGGTTCGATTCCCGCATCCGCTATCCTAGTCACTGCCGTTGTGTCCTTGGGCAAGACACTTTACCCACCTGCTCCCAGTGCCACCTACACTGGTTTAAATGTAACTTAGATATTGGGTTTCACTATGTAAAGCGCTTTGAGTCACTAGAGAAAAAGCGCTATATAAATATAATTCACTTCATTTCACTAATACGTCGCAAACGAGACCTATTTTCCACTCTAATCGCCAAAACGACACGCGCTCCAGACTGTGCAGCTCCCACTTAGCATTGACCCCACCCAGTCACAACAAACCATTCAACCATTCACACATCCAGCATGCAGACACACGCCATTTTTCTCTTTTTGTGGTGTTTTTTCCCCCCCCCCCCCTCCTTTTTTCCCCTTTGTTCACAACTTACCGTTTGCAATGTCAGATCAAGGTCACCTCATGCTCCCGAGGGGCGCCGATGCAAGAAGCGCTTGTTGCTAAGTTGCCAGGGAGTCCATTCATGTCATGTCGTGTCGTGTAGTGACAAGGCCCGCTCATAACGGCTTTTGTTACGTCCTTGTACGATGTAGAGCTCGTTATGTAATAAAGCTGCTGCACATAAGGATAAAACATTACCGTAGTTAAGACAACACTTTGCAAGATAACAGTTGTAATAGTCGAGCAAAAATGCCATGTTATGAGAAAAATATGGTTAATACAAGAAAAAGTTGTGGTCACGATTTAGTATTCACCATTAATTAGTTGCTTATTATAGTAACAAAGACTTAATTTAGAGTTATTTGGACACTAGGGGAACATATAAGGCAGGGCTCACCAACCTTTTTGAACCTAAGAGCTACTTCTTGGGTACTGATTAATGCGAAGGGCTACCAGTTTGATACACACTTACATAAATTGCGAGAAATAGCCAATTCGCTCAATTTACTTTTAATTAATAAATGTATATATGTAAACAAATGGGTATTTCTGTTAGTCATTCCGTCGTACATTTTTTTCCTTTTATGGAAGGTTTTTTGTAGAGAATAAATTATGAAAAAAACACTTAATTGAACGGTTTAAAAGAGGAGAAAACACAAAAAAAATTTAAATAAAATCTTGAAACATAGTTTATCTTCAATTTCAACTCTTTAAAATTCAAAATTCAACCGAAAAAAAAAAAGGAATAGAAAAACTAGCTAATTCGAATCTTTTTGAAAAAAATTAAAAAAAGAATTAATGGAAGATCATTACATTTTTTTCTGATTAAGATTAATTTTAGTATTTTGATGACATGTTTTAAATAGGTTAAAATCCAATCTGCACTTTGTTAGAATATATAACAAATTGGACCAAGCTATATTTATAACAAAGACAAATCATTATTTCTTCTAGATTTTTCAGAACAAAAATTTTAAAAGAAATTCAAAATATTTTGAAATTAGATTTAAATTGGATTCTACAGATTTTCTAGATTTGCCAGAATATTTTTTTTGAATTTTAATCATAATAAGTTTGAAGAAGCTAAAATGAAGAATTAATTTAAAATGTACTTATTATTGTTTACAATAACAAAAAAATACTTGAACATTGATTTAAATTGTCAGGAAAGAAGAGGAAGGAATTTAAAAGGTAAAAAGCTATATGTGTTTAAAAATCCTAAAATCATTTTCAAGGTTGTATTTTTTCTCTAAAATTGTCTTTCTAAAAGTTATAAGAAGCAAAGTAAAAAAATAAATGAATTTATTTAAACAAGTGAAGACCAAGTCTTTAAAATATTTTCTTGGATTTTCAAATTCTATTTGAGTTTTGTCTCTCTTAGAATTAAAAATGTCGAGCAAAGCTAGACCAGCTTGCTCGTAAATAAATGCAATTTAAAATATAGAGGCAGCTCACTGGTAAGTGCTGCAATTTGAGCTATTTTTAAAACAGGCCAGCAGGCGACTCATCTGGTTTCTTAAGGGTGCCCTGGTGCCCGCGGGCACCGCGTTGGTGACCCCTGATATAAGGGTTAGGGTTAGGGTTACTAATAAGCAATAATTCTGAGGTTATTGAGGGAAGACTTAGTTAATGGCTTACTGGTTGTATAACAAGGCCGTGCAGAATAAGGCATTAATAAGTACTTGATAATGACTAATTCAGAGCCAATATGTTACTAATAAGCAACAAATTAATGGTGAATATGTGTTACCCATGCTAAAGTGTTACTAAAGTAGTAATTTAACGGAAAAAAGTACCATAGAGCGCACCGGATAATAATAATAGTAATAATAATAGATTCTATTTGTAAAAAGTACTTTACATTGAGTAAACAACCTCAAGTGCTACAGTGTATTAAAAAAATAATAATAATAATAATAATTAAAATATATATATATGTATATATATATATATACAACAGCCAAATAGCTAGAACGTGTATGCATATATCTTAAAAAAAAAAAAAAAAGGCTTTTTAAAAAGATCGTTTTTTAAGCCTTTTTTAAAAACATCCACTGTCTGTGGTACCCTCAGGTGGTCAGGGAGAGCGCGTTCCACAGACTAGGCAGATAAGGGACACTGCGGACGCATGGTCTATTTTTGATCTTTTTTCAAAAAAGGAGTCATGTTGTGTTATTTTTTTTCTAAATAGAAAACACTCTTTATGTGGTCTGTATAACATGTAATGCTGGTTCTTTGGTCAAAATGTTGCACAGATGATGCTTTACAAATCATATTGAAGCCGCTTTCTGACAGTCGCTTCCGGATGCGCCATTTTTTATTTACGTGGCTTACTTTCGGCGGCATCTTCTCCCCGTCATCTTTGTTGTAGCGGTGTAGCGTGCAAGGACGGGAGTGGAAGAAGTGTCAAAGGATGGAGCTAACTGTTTTAATGACATTCAGATTTAACTCCAATCAATAACAGGGCAGCATCTCCTCCTCCGGAAACAAAAACACCGGAAATGTGTCCGTGAAAAAACGTCAAACCGGAACTCTCTAATAACTAAAGTTCCCTGGTTAAATAATGTAAACTCACTACACCGGTATGTTTTAGCGCTTTCATGGCGAGTTTACTGACAGATATTAGTAAGAACTTTATACTACTTTATATTAGAAATGGCAACAGTCCTATAACTAGAAGATAGAGAAAATGAAGAAGCTTATCGACTATGGTGTCCGCACAGACTACAAAAGCGGAAGCGTGCTATTTTTCAGGATTTATGCAGATCCCAAATACAGATCAGCAGGTACCAGAAGGCAAGAAAACTTGCTTTTGAATAATATTGCGAAACAAAATGCCAGATAATATGTCTTACCTTATTCACACCATAATAATACTCCTATGTTGAAGCACGGTACAATCCATCAAGCGGTGCGGGTTCATAGCTCACCAAAGTCATACTAAAACATTTTGATGGATTTTTGAGCGCCGTGGGTAATGTTCTATATTTTCAATGGAACATATAAAATGTTGGTGTTGTTTACTTGAGTCATATTGCCATCCTATTGCAGTCCACACATATCTCTTATGTTTGACTGCCATCTACTGGTCACACTTATCATTAGATTGGCCAGATCTTGTCTTTGTCTTAGATTGGTCAGATCTAGTCTAAGACTTATATTGGTCAGATCTATTCTTTGACTTAGATTGGTCAGATCTAGTCTTTGACTTAGATTGGTCAGATCTAATCTTTGACTTAGATTGGTCAGATCTAGTCCTAGACTTATATTGGTCAGATCTAGTCTTTGAATTAGATTGATTCGATGTAGTATTTGACTTAGATTGGTCAGATCTAGTCTTTGACTTAGATTGGTCAGATCTAGTCCTAGACTTAGATTGGTCAGATCTAGTCTTTGACTTAGATTGGTTAAATCTAGTCTTTGACTTAGATTGGTCAGATCTAGTCCTAGACTTAGATTGGTCAGATCTAATCCTAGACTTAGATTGGTCAGATTTAGTATTTGACTTAGATAGGTCAGATCTAGTCTTTGACGTAGATTGGTAAAATCTAGTCTTAGACTTAGATGAATCAGATTGAGTCTTAGATTTACATTGGTCAGATCTAGTCCTAGACTTAGATTGGACAGATCCAACCTTAGACATAGATTGGTCAGATCTACTCTTAGACTTAGATAGGTCAGATCTAGTCTTTGACTTAGATAGGTCAGAGTTAGTCTTAGACTTACATTGGTCAGATCTAGTCCTAGACTTAGATTGGTTAGATGTGGTCTTAGACTTACATTGGTCATATCTAGTCCTAGACTTAGATTGGTCAGATCCATTCTTAGACTTATATTGGTCAGATCTCGTCGTAGACTTAGATTGGTCAGATCTAATCTAAAACTAATAATTTTATTTGCTTTTTCTCCCAAAAAATAGTAATATTTACACTCTTTACTTGATGTAATTGTGATTGTTTCAGTGTGGATGTAATACTCCTTTGTAGTTTACAGGCTGGATATATTATAAGATTCATTCTTAAGGGGATTTAATGAAGCTAAGATGACAAAAAATATATATTAATTGTTCGTAGCATTTTTTTGTTATGTATTTAACATCCTCCTGCTGTTTCCTGCCAGATTCAACAAACTCCAGTGAAAACATCTACACAATGATGAACCCCATCGGCCCAGGTGGAAACAGACCTAATGTGAGTGTCGAGGACAAAATCATTTGTTAATAATAATAATCTTAACTCTTTGATTATCTTGTTTTTGCGGCAGTTCCCGATGGGACCAGGTCCTGATGGGCCCATGGGCGGGATGGGTGCGATGGAGCAGCATCATATGAACGGCTCGCTAGGTGAGGAGTCCAAATAAGATTTAATAATGATTACATGTAAAAGTGCGCCCTCCAGTGGTGAACTGAGTGTTCAGTGCTGCCCACTTAGCCATGACGAACAGATTAGCGAGGCAGTGAAGCATCCTATTGATCTTGTCGATAGGTGAGACGCCATTGTTGCTGCCAGAAGTGTTTATGCTCATCTGTGACGAATTAAAGCCCATCAACGCACAATTAGTAGCTGCGTAATCATTCAATTTTCCTCCATTTCTCTGCAAACAGGCTCTGGTGACATGGATGGGTTGCCAAAGGTAAGATGATCAATTTTTTTTTTTTTTTTTTGTTTTTATGTGTGCATGTCAATCAACCTGACAGCATTATACTGACTATTGTTTGTTTTCTTATCTTAGAATTCTCCCAACAACATGGCAGGCATGAACAATCCCCCTGGCACTCCACGGGATGACGGCGAGATGGCAGGCAACTTTTTAAACCCATTCCAAAGTGAAAGTGTGAGTACAACAATAAAAAAGAAAAAGAAAAAATAGATGAACAAAAAAAAACATATATATATATATATATATATTGATTTTAAATGTACATTATATTACAGTATTTTCCTAATTTTTAATCTGCTATATATATAATATATGTATATATATATATTTATTTATATATTATTTTTTTATGTGAAAAATTTAATTATTTATAAGTGGTTTGAATTGAAGTGTAGTTTAAAAATATTATCACCACTATGTTTACATTTACACAATTTAATAGATTTAAAAATGTATGTATATAAAACGTAAAAAATTAACAATCCAAATAATATAAAAAATATTGATGCACGGACTTACAAAAAAGGCGACATATGAAGACAAAACCTCCAGACATGAGTGTGTCTTTTTAGGTACTAGTTCTGATTTAACACATAGGATTTGTGTCCTCTTTATGGGAGAGGTAACTATTTTTTAATCTGCTATATATATTTGCACATTTAAACATTTTCTCTATTTGTTTTTTATGTGTTATGTATCCTTTATAATATATGAATATGTTGTGTAATATATTTATTTTACATGTTAAATGTCGATTATATTGTTAACTCTTTAATTGTATTCATATGTATTACTATTTTATTTATTAAAAAAACGTGTGTATATATGGATACGGCCACCGTGCTGAGTTCAATATCTACTAAAAAATAAAATCAAAAATGTTATCATTCGGTTTTTGAATAAGATCATTTTTTCTTTATATTGTGTGTTAGAACACAGAATTCAGGCCGCAACACATGTGTGCATACAAAGTCATTGAGAGTGAATGACTTGCTGTATATAAAGTGTATTTATTTAATGCATCAATATTATGTTATGCATCAATATTATGTTGTTATACATCAATATTATGTTACGTTATGCAACAATATTATGTTGTTATGCATCAATATTATGTTACATTATACATCAATATTATGTTGTCATGCATCAATATTATGTTACATTATACATCAATATTATGTTACATTATACATCAATATTATGTTGTCATGCATCAATATTATGTTACATTATGCATCATTATTATGTTGTCATACATCAATATTATGTTACATTATGCATCAATATTATGTTACGTTATGCATCAATATTATGTTACCTTATGCATCAATATTATGTTAATTTATGCATCAATATTATGTTGTAATGCATCAATATTATGTTGTTATGCATCAACATTGTTATCCATCAATACTATGTTACATCAAGCATCAATATTATGTTATGCATCAATATTATGTTACATTATGCATCAATATTATGTTGTTTTGCATCAATATTATGTTACATTATGCATCAATATTATGTTGTTTATGCATCAATATTATGTTACGTTATGCATCGATATTATGTTACATTATGCATCAATATTACGTCACGTTATGCATCAATATTATGCTACGCTATGCATCAATATTATGTTACATTATGCATCAATATTATGTCATGCATTAATATTATGTTGTTATGCATCAATATTATGTTGTTATGCATCAATATTATGTCATGTTATGCATCAATATTATGTTATGTTATGCATCAAAATTATGTTGTCATGCATCAATATTATGTTACGTTATGCATCAATATTATGTTACGTTTTGCATCAATATTACGTTACATTATGCATCGATATTATGTCATGATATAATAGGGATAATAGGGACGGCGTGGCGCAGTGGAAGAGTGGCCGTGCGCAACCCGAGCGTCCCTGGTTCAATTCCCAACTAGTACCAACCTCGTCACGTCCGTTGTGTCCTGAGCAAGACACTTCACCCTTGCTCCTGATGGGTGCTGGTTGGCGCCTTGCATGGCAGCTCCCTCCATCAGTGTGTGAATGTGTGTGTGAATGGGTAAAATGTGGAAGTAGTGTCAAAGCGCTTTGAGTACCTTGAAGGTAGAAAAGCGCTATACAAGTACAACCCATTTATTTATTTATTTATGTTATGCATCAATATTATGTCATGCTATGCATTGATATTATGATACACTATTTATCAATATTATGTTGCGATGAGGTGGCAACTTGTCCAGTGTGTACCCCGCCTTCCGCCCGATTGTAGCTGAGATAGGCGCCAGCGCCCCCCGCGACCCCTAAAAGGGAATAAGCGGTAGAAAATGGATGGACGGGATGTTGTCATGCATTAATATTATGTTATCTTAAGCATCAATATTATGTTACCTTATGCATCAATATTATGTTACGTTAAGCATCAATATTATGTTACATTATGCATCAATATTATGTTATGTTATGCATCAATATTATGTTACGTTAAGCATCAATATTATGTTATGTTATGCATCAATATTATGTTACATTGTGCATCAATATTATGTTATGTTATGCATCAATATTGTGTTACGTTATACATCAATCTTATGTTGATATGCATCAATATTATGTCATTATATGCATCAATATTATGTCATTATACGCATCAATATTGTGTCATGTCATGCATCAATATTATGTTACGCATCAATATTATGTTAAATTATGCATCAATATTATGTTATGTTATGCATCAATATTATGTTGTTATGCATCAACATTGTTATCCATCAATACTATGTTACATTATGCATCAATATTATGTTATGCATCAATATTATGATACATTATGCATCAATATTATGTTTTTATGCATCAATATTATGTTGTAATGCATCAATATTATGTTGTTATGCATCAATATTATGTTACATTATGCATCAATATTATGTTATGCATCAATATTATGTTGTTATGCATCAATATTATGTCATGTTATGCATCAATATTATGTTATGTTATGCATCAATATTATGTTGTGTTATGCATCAAAATTATGTTGTTATGCATCAATATTATGTTACGTTATGCATCAATATAATGTTACGTTTTGCATCAATATTACGTTACATTATGCATCGATATTATGTCATGTTATGCATCAATATTATGTCATGTTATGCATCGATATTGTTACATTATTTATCAATATTGTGTTGTCATGCATTAATATTATGTTATCTTATGCATTAATATTATGTTACGTTATGCATCAATATTATGTTTTGCATTAATATTATGTTACATTATGCATCAATATTATGTTATGTTATGCATCAATATTATGTTGTTATGCATCAACATTGTAATGATATGCATCAATACTATGTTAAATTATGCATCAATATTATGTTGTTATGCATCAACATTGATATGTATCAATACTATTTTATATTAGGCATCAATATTACGATACGTTATGCATCAATATTATGTCACGTTATGCATCAATATTATGTCACGTTATGCATCAATAATATGTTGTTATGCATCAATATTATGTCATGTAATGCATCAATATTATGTTGATAAGCATCAATATTATGTTGTTATGCATCAATATCATGTCGTTTTATGCATCAATATTATGTTGTTATGCATTAACATTGATATGTATCAATACTATTTTATATTAGGCATCAATATTACGATACGTTATGCATCAGTATTATGTCATGTAATGCATCAATATTTTGTTGATAAGCATCAATATTATGTTGTTATGCATCAATATTATGTCATTTTATGCATCAATATTATGTCACATTATGCATCAATATTATGTCATGTAATGCATCAATACTATGTTAAATTATGCATCAATATTATGTTGTTATGCATCAACATTGATATGTATCAATACTATTTTATATTAGGCATCAATATTACGATACGTTATGCATCAATATTATGTCACGTTATGCATCAATATTATGTCACGTTATGCATCAATAATATGTTGTTATGCATCAATATTATGTCATGTAATGCATCAATATTATGTTGATAAGCATCAATATTATGTTGTTATGCATCAATATCATGTCGTTTTATGCATCAATATTATGTCATGTTATGCATCAATATTATGTTGTTATGCATTAACATTGATATGTATCAATACTATTTTATATTTGGCATCAATATTACGATACGTTATGCATCAGTATTATGTCATGTAATGCATCAATATTTTGTTGATAAGCATCAATATTATGTTGTTATGCATCAATATTATGTCATTTTATGCATCAATATTATGTCACATTATGCATCAATATTATGTCATGTAATGCATCAATAATATGTTGATAAGCATCAATATTATGTTGTTATGCATCAATATCATGTCGTTTTATGCATCAATATTATGTCATGTTATGCATCAATATTATGTCACGTTATGCATCAATATTATGTCACGTTATGCATCAATAATATGTTGTTATGCATCAATATTATGTCATGTAATGCATCAATATTATGTTGATAAGCATCAATATTATGTTGTTATGCATCAATATCATGTCGTTTTATGCATCAATATTATGTCATGTTATGCATCAATATTATGTTGTTATGCATTAACATTGATATGTATCAATACTATTTTATATTAGGCATCAATATTACGATACGTTATGCATCAGTATTATGTCATGTAATGCATCAATATTTTGTTGATAAGCATCAATATTATGTTGTTATGCATCAATATTATGTCATTTTATGAATCAATATTATGTCACATTATGCATCAATATTATGTCATGTAATGCATCAATATTATGTTGATAAGCATCAATATTATGTTGTTATGCATCAATATCATGTCGTTTTATGCATCAATATTATGTCATGTTATGCATCAATATTATGTTGTTATGCATTAACATTGATATGTATCAATACTATTTTATATTAGGCATCAATATTACGATACGTTATGCATCAATATTATGTCACGTTATGCATCAATATTATGTTGTTATGCATCAATATTATGTCATTATATGCATCAATATTATGTCATTATATGCATCAATATTATGTCATTTTATGCATCAATATTATGTTGTTATGCATCAACATTGATATGTATCAATACTATTTTATATTAGGCATCAATATTATGTCATGTTATGCATCAATATTATGTCACGTTATGCATCAATATTATGTCACGTTATGCATCAATATTATGTCATGTTATGCATCAATATTATGTCATGCTATGCATCAATATTATGTTGATAAGCATCAATATTATGTTGTTATGCATCAATATTATGTAATTTTATGCATCAATATTATGTCATGTTACGCATCAATATTATGTCACGTTATGCATCAATATTATGTTGCTAAGCATCAATATTATGTCATTATATGCATCAATACTATGTCATTATATGCATCAATACTATGTCATTATATGCATCAATATTATGTCATGTTATGCATCAATATTATGTCATGTTATGCATCAATATCTATCACTGCCACTTCCCTAACATTCCTCTACGGGCTGCATTACTACCACTTCAATGCACTGCAGTTATTGCTCTGCTTGCTGCTGCCATACTCACATGTTACGTAAAAACAAAAGGTACTTGAATGCGCCACAGTTATATCTCTGCCTCCTGCCGCTGTACTCGCATGTGATGTCAGGAAAAAAAGAGGTTAGCTGGCGCAATGCTTTTGTTGCTTGGAATCTTTAAATGAAGTATCTACCTTTTTCCTTTCTCCCCTTCCTCTCTCTTTATTCTCTCTTTTTACAGTATTCACCCAACATGACGATGAGTGTGTGATTTTATTTTATTTTATCTTTTATTTTACTTTTTTCCATCTCCCTCTGTCCCACCCTTTTCCCCTCCCTCCCCGGTGTGTCTTGCTTTGCCATTACATCCTGTCCTCATCCTCTCTGGACCGATGTGTGTGGGTGTGATGGCGGCCACCCAGCCCCTCGGGATGCCCATGGACAGCAGGACTCCCCTCAAGGGCCCTCACCCCAACATGTGTAAAATGGGTGTAAGAACATGAGACTTTCTCCCCGTCCCCGCCCTGGTCATGAGCCTCAAAGCCCAAATCTCTCTCTCGGTGAACTCCCGCGGCCCGCCAAACCCATGATGCACCTCTCCATGGTCGCTACCTGCTAGTATGGCGGGGGACCTTTATCCACACAGACTTTATCCACACTTTTTTCTTTCAATGTTTGTATTTTTGTTGTTTGGTTTTCCTTAAAGGGCATTTTTTTTTAACAATAGTGCCTGTGAATCATTTTTGATTCTCCCCTAAATCTGTCCTGTTTTTGTTGTCTCCTTTGAAGCACACTCACAAGGCCAATGCGGTCTTTAAAGCATTAGGAACACTGTCTTTCTTAATAAGGCCATGCTGAAAAGAAACAAGAATAAAGTCATCATTTGCCCTGAAAAATACATCTTTACTCACTATTATAACTTTTTTCTCTAGATTTCTTGTCATATTATGACTTCATTCTTACAATATTTTTATTGTAATATTATCAATTTATTCTAGCAATTTAGACATTTTTGGGGGCCTTTTTAGGGCACTTTCTTTTTGCAAGAATACACATTTTTCCTCATGTTATTGCGAGTTTCTTTTCATAAAATTCCGGCTGTTTTCTTGCAGGATTAAGACTTTTGTTTTGTAATACGACAACTATATTACATTAAAACGTTTTCTTCTCGCACTAAATTTTTCTATATGTTTCGACTTTATTTTTGCAAGAGTACAACTTTTTCCTCATGTTATTGCGAGTTTCTTTTCATAAAATTCCGGCTGTTTTTTTGCAGGATTAAG
The DNA here is from genome assembly GCF_033978795.1 of Nerophis ophidion. Lineage (NCBI taxonomy): Eukaryota > Metazoa > Chordata > Actinopteri > Syngnathiformes > Syngnathidae > Nerophis > Nerophis ophidion. Next base: position 26,178,364 of record NC_084636.1, on the reverse strand, counting down.
ATTTTTGTTTTGTAATACGACAACTATATTACATTAAAACTTTTTCTTCTCGCACTAAATTTTTCTCTATGTTTCGACTTTATTTTTGCAAGAATACAACTTTTTCCTCATGTTATTGCGAGTTTCTTTTTATAAAATTCCGGCTGTATTCTTGCAGGATTAAGACTTTTGTTTTGTAATACGACAACTATATTACATTAAAACTTTTTCTTCTCGCACTAAATTTTTCTATATGTTTCGACTTTATTTTTGCAAGAATACACCTTTTTCCTCATATTATTGCGATTTTTTTTTTCTGTTTTTAATATAGTTGTCAGATTAAAAAACTTTTGTTTTGTAAACTGACAACTACTGTACATTGCATTAAAAAAAATGTTGTAGCACTAAATTTTTCTCGTTATGTTACGACTTTCTTTTTGCAAAATACGACTTTTTCCTCATAATATTGCGATTTTGTTTTCATAAAATTTTGGATGTTTTCTTGCAGTATTAAGACTTTTGTTTTGTAATTTGACAATTTTATTACATTAAAACTTTTTTTTCTCGCCTAAAGTTTTCTCATTATGTTACGACTTTCTTTTTGCAAAATACGACTTTTTCCTCATAATATTGCGATTTTGTTTTCATAAAATTTTGGCTGTTTTCGCGCAGGATTAAGACTTTTGTTTTGTAATCTGACAACTATATTAATTTTTTTTTTAAATAGCACTACATTTTTGTCGTTATGTCACGACTTTCTTTTTGCAAAATACGACTTTTTCCTCATAATATTGCGATTTTGTTTTCATAAAATTTTGGATGTTTTCTTGCAGTATTAAGACTTTTGTTTTGTAATCCGACAATTTTATTACATTAAAACTTTTTTTTCTCGCCTAAAGTTTTCTCATTATGTTATGACTTTCTTTTTGCAAAATACGACTTTTTCCTCATAATATTGCAATTTTGTTTTCATAAAATTTTGGCTGTTTTCGCGCAGGATTAAGACTTTTGTTTTGTAATCTGACAACTATATTAATTTTTTTTTTAAATAGCACTACATTTTTGTCGTTATGTCACGACTTTCTTTTTGCAAAATACGACTTTTTACTCATAATATTGCGATTTTGTTTTCATAAAATTCCGTCTGTTTTCTCGCAAGATTAAGACTTTTTTTGTAATCTGACAACTATATTACATTAAAAAAAATTATAGCACATTTTTTTTGTTATGTTATGACTTTCTTTTTGCAAGAATACAACTTTTTCCTCATAATATTGCGATTTTGTTTTCATAAAATTTTGGCTGTTTTCTCGCAGGATTACGACTTTTGTTTTGTAATCTGACAACTATATTACATAAAAAAAAATAATTATAGTACTAAATTTTTCTCTTTATGTTACAACTTTCTTTTTGCAAGAATACACCTTTTTTCTCATAATATTGCGAGTTTGTTTTAATAAAATTCCGTCTGTTTTCTTGCAGGTTTAAGACTTTTGTTTCGTAATCCGACAACTACATTACATTAAAAAAAAAAAAAATGTTGTAGCACTAATTATTTTTCGTTATGTTTTGACCCCTTTTTGCAAAATACGACTTTTTCCTCATATTATTGCGAAATTGTTTTCATAAAATTCCGGCTGTTTTCTTGCAGGTTTAAGACTTTTGTTTTGTAATTCGACAACTACATTACATTAAAAAAAAATTGCTGTAGCACTAAATTTTTCTCGCTATGTTACCACTTTCTTTTTGCAAGAATATGACTTTTTCCTCATAATATTGCGATTTTGTTTTCATAAACATTTGTTGCAGGATTAGGACTTTTGTTTTGTAATTTTACAACTTTATTTGCAAATTTATTACATTAAAACTTTTTCTTGTAATACTAAATTCTTCTTGCTTGGTCACAACTCTTATTTTGCAAGTTCACAGCCTTTTCCTCTTTATTCTCGCAAGATAATGACGATTCCGACCGTATTTGTGCATTTTTTTCTCGTAATCTTTTCCATAATATTGCGACTTAAATTTGAGTATTTTTCTTGTAATATTGCCATTTTCTACTCACAAGTTTACCATGTGTTCCTTTAAAGAGTACAACTTTGTTTACGTCCCGCTATGATGTCTAACGTTTTTTTTTTTTATTATGTT